>NC_056514.1:15877939-15920077 GCF_014905685.2 Nematolebias whitei | reverse complement strand
TATATATATATAAAGGTGTTTTAAACCCTTCCCACACTCTTGCAATATTCTAAACAATGTTTCTAAGCTCTAAACGCTCTGAAAGAGCACAGCATGTCATGATTTCAGCTCTCTGCCTCAGTTGCTCTGTGCCATCTGTAAGCCCTTTCAGCCAAACCCACTTCTCCGCTCTGCATGGAGAACAGCTGATCAGCTGCAGGAGGAAGTTTATCCTGTGATGTGGGCTGCACAAATGTGCAGCAGGTGCTAAATAATTTAAAATAATCCATTTTAAATAAAAATTCCATGATTATCGTGCAGCTCATTAATCAATCAGCCAACTGTGTGTCATGTCCAATCTTATTTTGAAAAAACGTGACAGAGCAAATCCATGAAAAACAAACTTCATAGTAGTGAGGGTCTACTACACCTGGAGAAAACCCACGCAGCACGGAAAGAACATGCAAACTCCACCCAGAAAGGCCCCCGGCCGAGATTTTGACGTTCTCGATGAGAGGCAGCAGCTCTACCAACTGATCCACCGTGCTGCTCTGTTACATCCCATCATGAGCAAACACTGAAGAAACAATAAACCTCACTTTGGAGTCTTTTCAAGATTAGAGATAAGTTTAGTAGTGTAATGTGACGCATATTGAGAAAAATTATATGTTAAAGTTTCTGAAAATAGCATACATACATCATTTATTAGTTAAGAAGAGGAGAGAAAATGTTCTTAAAAGTACTTGCAAATAGAAAATGAGAAGATAATAGTTGTTTCAGAAGGTCACATCCTCTCAACATGGGCATGAACTGTATGTCATGTTACATTTGGTCTGAGGATGAATTTGATTTGTTTTTTTTTTTATCTACAAAAAATACACAACATTCACGTTCATTTTTTTTAAATCAAGATTTTAAACATTCTTGGTGATTTTTTTTTTTTTTCATTTCAAAATTATGTTAAAATATATACAAACACGGACAGCACGGTGGAACAGTTTTTAGAGCTGCACCTCTCAGCGAGCAGGTCACCCCGGTTCAAATCCCGGGCTTAGGCCCTCTCTGGGTGGTTTGCATGTTCTCTCCGTGTCTCTTTCTATTCTATTGTATTCCATTCAAACACTGGGAAAAAAATACAAAACATAAAAAAGATATCAAGGAAAAAAGAGTGAATATTTAGGAGAAAAAAACATTTAAAAGCAGAAACTAGAAGGGGAAAAACAAAAGAGAGGAAAAATGAAGGGAGTGATAAAATATTGGGAGCTAGGTAAATAAATGAAATTAGACCAAAACCATGTAAAAGGAAGAAATAAAGTTAAATGGATTGTAAAAATATATATTAAATATTCTTGTTAAGAATGGAGAAAAGACAAGTGCAAAATGTAAATACCTGGAAAAAAGTAAAGGAGGAAATTTAAGAAAGAAAAGAAAAAAGGGGGATAAAGTAAAATGATGTGATGAACGAGAGCAATTGAATGTGATGTGAAACTGGAGATTAGAGTGGACTGATACAAAAAAGATGAAGCAGAGACGTGGAGGTTTGAAGTCGGCTGTTGCCACGGCAGCCTGAGCTTGTTTCTCTACTCGAGGATACAGAATGTGATTTAATTCATTGGCTCTCTTCCGTGGAATGCAGATGAAATCACAGCCCAAAGGTTAAATACATTGTTATTAATTCCTCGCTTCTTCCAGTTCAATCTCCCCATCGTCTGCCGAGATCGTAAAACACACGACCTACACGCTTTCCACTCTGCTCCATCAGAAACACAACGACTCTCCGGTTATCTAACCTGTTCCTCACAGGCCCGACTCACCCGTTAGCATTTTGACTTCTAATTGTTTTGTTTTGTTACTTTCTCTTATTTTCATTCACTCAAAAAGTAAAATGACTTACAGGTTCCCAACATACTGTAGTTCATCAGCTGTCACAATTAGTTTGAACAGTTTCTAAAATTATTGCCCAACATCAAAACATGGGAAGATGGGAAAAAACTGTTTTTGCCAGTGTCTGTGAAAATATTTGCTTGTGTCTGTCTGTTAGCAAAATATGTCATGAAACCCAGAAGGTGACCACCCCATATCATCGCAAACACAATATAGAGCTTTGAATTAGTCAAACTGGTTGATGCCAAGCTCACAAGAAAAGCATCAATGTCCTGATCAGAGATGAGCTTTCTGAAATTAATCTAGTCCAACAGAACCAAAGAGACTGCGCAGAACTCTGCTGTGCTGAAGTGTGTTGGACGTCTCCCTCTTGTCATTTACTTTAATAAATTAACTCACTTTAATGATCCTCTTTGTGGTTAACTACTTTTGTAAACTAACTACAAAGTTGCTGTGTGTCATCATCAATATTCTTTCAGTAATATATCTGTGTGTATTAAAGTAAAGCCGTGTGAAGAAATGTGTGAGAGAGTCACGTCCCAGAGACAGCGTGAGTGTTGGAAAGCATACTGGGTAGGAATTATGTGTGCAATGTTTCTGAATGGTTCTGAATGTGAAAATGTTTTTTTTTTTTTTTTCATGTTATTTTCCTGTTCTGGTTTGTTTTCATTTATGTTTAAGTCTGTTATTGGCTGTAAATTGACACCACGAGACAGAGACTGTTTGAGGTAGGTAGATATGAGGGGGAAAGCACTGTGAGGGTGATGTCGTCACCGGGTGGTGCTTAACTTTACGTCACTGGAGCATAGCATGGCATCATTGTGAAAATCAGCATTCTCCTGTATGCTTACAGTGAGGAGAAATGTTTTAAACATTGTTAACAAACTTGATTTTACTGGATTTTAACTTCGTGGAAGCCATCCTGATCCATGCTCAATAATCCAGGTAGACAAATCTAAAAAAGTTAAGCCTGGTCCTCTGGACATTCAAATAACAAAACAAAACAAAAAAGTAGAAACGTTTCGTCTTTCATCCAAAAGACTTCCTCAGTCTGAGGTGCTGTATTCAGCTCAGTCTTATAAATAGCACCTTCTCAGAGTGGATCAACCAGTTTGCTGCTGACAACCAAAACCAGCTGCTCACATGATCAAGAAGGACCATCAGCCTAACAATGGATCATTAGCACACTGATGGCTGTTTACTATTCACAGGGGACTGAGTGATACTAGCAATCACAGCATTGTAAGAGGGGGACAGTTGAACCCGGAGGCCTCCACCCCTGCTTAATGATGGATAATTTCTTTTCACAAAGGTGGCCTGCTTCACTCCTCTCTCAAACCATTGTTTCTCTCTGTCCAGGATGTTGTTAAGACAGTTGCTGGCTGCAGGTCACCGGACCCGGAAACCTGCCCCCAGCCCACGTCGCTTCCCCCGGCTCGAATCTCCCTCAGAAGTGGCAACTCATACTAACAATAAATCAAGGAGACGTCAATTAAGTTTTATCAGTTGTATTAAAATCAAGGCAGGAAAAGGTTACAGTTTACAGCGCTGGTCTCTCTGGTCTGTGACACGATCACAAACCCGGAAGAGCCCAGATGTCCCATATCATTACTCATTTATAGGGTCCTAGACTCCTCCTTCGCAGAAGGGGAGCTCAACCTGTCAGTGTATGAGGGGGCGTGACTAAGTGTGATCTCAGTGGATCTTATGTGGTTCTGACGTGTACGGAAATATTAGACAGTGCTTCAAAAAGCCTTTATATGTGATGTAGCAAGCAGAAATAAACTATATTCCTTGACGGATATTGAATCCCTGGGAGACTCTTTTTAGAGTTGCTCGCCCAGTTTAACCCAGTCAGAACAGGGTCATAATTACATTATAATCCCGTCTCTGAGCAGCTCAAAAACCCAAGGACCAGTCTAAATAAATATCTTAACAATGTGAACATCTTCATCCCTGAAAGAGTGACCGCTGGCCTTGAGATGAGTGTAGACCGCAGAGTCCTGGCCTGATGATGTTGATCTTCTGTGCTGGGCCATCCTTTTGGCCAGTGGCTGATTAGTTTCCAAGAAAGCCAACCTGCCATTTTTTACATCTTGGCAGGTTGGCTTTCTTGGACTGTGAGGTCTCAGTTTCTGATACACATTTGCAAACCTAGGTGTACCACAAACCTACCCACACAGACCAGTATTTGCAGTTTGACTCCCATCACCCTTTGGAGCACAAGTTAGGAGTCATCAGGACTCTGTATCACAGAGCAGACAGCGTCCCCACTAACTCAGGAGCCAGGCAGAAGGAGAAATCCCACACAAGACAGGCTCTAGAGCAATGTGGATATCCTAACTGGGCCTTCCTGAAAGCAGAGAAGAAACCCAAACAGGACTCCAGTCAGCCAACAGGTGAAAAGGAAGAACCCAGACCCAGACCAGTGGTCATTCCATATGTTGAGGGCGTATCAGAGAAACTGAGACGTTTATTTTCTAAACATAACGTCCCAGTGACTTTTAAACCCCAAAATACATTACGGCAAAGACTGGTTCATCCCAAAGATCCAGTCCCCCGGCACAAACAGAGTAATGTTGTGTATGCTGTTCAGTGTCAGGAGGACTGTGCTCAGTCTTACATCGTGGAAACCAGAGCCCTATAATGAGAGAGTTGCGACGCTCTTTGAACTCGCCGATACGCGGTCACGTGGTTCATGCAGCTCCCAATAGTTCCAAAAAGCTCATCGCTGTCAGTCAGTTTGAGCGGCTGCTGGCACAACATAACACAAAAATCGACTTTTCTTACTTTACCTGACGTCTTTCAGTAATTGCTGAGCAGTAACGAACTGATTACTTAACCGATTACTGATTATTTCACAGACTATGCATTTTATCAAAGCATTTTTAGAAGCGGCTGATACATTTATCATTAAATTTTAGAAGGAAACGAGACTGCAAACACATATTTGTTAGAAAAAAAAATGTATATGCAATACAATGATCAATATAGCCATGTCAGTGTTTTATAACGTTACACACGTTAAAAAAATATCAAACACCTGTTATAAAGCTGTTTCTGATGTTCTCTGCAGGATAATGCTCCACCTTGTCCTCCATGCAGCATTTCAGATCTGCTCCAGTTTACCTCAGATCATCTGGATGAATTCTTGATTTCTATCGAAGATATTAATTCAACCTTTATTTAAACAGGTTCGTCCCATTGAGCCACGAGGACTCATTTACAAGAGACCTGAATATAATTGTTGTATTTGTCATTTTTTTATGGAACCAAGTACCTGATAACTGAGTTGATTGTAGCCTGACAACTATTGTAAAACTGTAATTCATTGATTAAAATGTTAATTTAAATGAAACTGTTTCTAGTTAAAATCATAACAGATGACAAAATAAGTGTTAACTGTGCAAAAATAAATTTCCAAACAATTTATTATAAAATATGTAAAATGTAAAGCAAGCTTTAATAAAGTATTTTTACTACTATTTATACTGTTTATTAATGACATCATCTCAAGTCAGCAGGAGCACCATCATCATCATCATCATCATCATCATCATCATCACAACAACACAAAGTGAGAGCTGGAAGTTTAATCTGCACAAACATTTTCAATCAGGGCTCAAAATGTTTAACTGTCAAAGAAATGTGCAAGAAAATAAACTAATGTCACTCTACAGGCACATTTAGAGAGAGGACAGTTCACAGAGACACAGTGAGGACGTGTGAGACTGAAGGAGGTTCAACCATTTGTTCATGGACCAGAACCAGATGAGAAGAACAGCAGAACTTCCACTGACCAGTGATCTGACCAGTGATCTGACCAGTGACCTGACCAGTGACCTGACCAGTGATCTGACCAGTGATCTGACCAGTGATCACACATGTTGTTCTAAATTAAACTTTGGTACGAACAGTGTTAAATAAGACATGTCATATTTTTTATTGAACATTAATCTTCATTCTAACAGTGATGTTGTAATTTCAGAGACTGAGGAAGAAACAGAAATGAGGCGAGTGAGATGAGGGAAAGATGAAAATGTGTCCTCAGAGGACGGGGACATGTCAGGATCTGATGATCCAGGATCAACAGGACCAGGAGGATGGATCAACAGGCAGTCAGGGAACAGAGATGAACAACCTGAGGAACAATTAGAACACAAAAAAATACATGAGCAGGACAGAAGAAACTCACAGACAAGAAAATTAACTCAGTCATGTGAAGAAAAATGTTAATGGAAAATAAATTTACATATTTTTACAAAAGATCAGATGAAGACAACTGGCATGAAGAATAACTTCCAGCTCCATCTCAATGTACCTGTGAGAGTTTAATAAGTTGTTTTGTTACTGTTCTACAGTTTATTGATGCTGATATATTCTTGGTAATAATTCTTATTTCTTGTTCTGTCTTGAAAGAGAGTCTCATCTCAACTTGACCCATGATTACCAAACACTAAACTAATAATATAAAACTAATGTAAATTAACAGTCCTGCAGTAAATACCAACTTTGTAAAGGTTATGGTGTTAAAGTAATTTTATTTAAACATCTTGATTCAGCTGTTATTGTTTAATAGAAGACAGAAAATGAGATCTTGTACCTTTGTGATACTTTGAATGCAACATTCAGTTCATGAAGTCATTCTCCTCTGGTTTACCTGGAAAACATTTAAAAATTGACTCATCTCCACAATCACGTTTTTCTTTAATGATAATGTCACAATTTATGCTGCAGTCTTTGACAAATGATCTATAACTTGAACTAAATTACGTCAATCTTGTTGTCATGTTGTCATCATTCTTTGTTAAATCAGGTCTCTCTTGTAAAGGAGTCCTCGAGGCTCAATGGGATTTACCTGTAGAAATAAAGGTTGAACGAATCTCAGGAAAAAAAGACCAAATATTTTCTAGTTGAGTTCAGTAACTGGAATTACCATAAATTTAAAAAAGACCACCTTTCAAAATGTAAGCAGTAATTGTTTTTAGTATTTTAAAACGTTGAATTAGAAATAGACCCATTTAAACTGTCATGTTGCAGAGCAGCTGCAGTTAAAACACAACTAGCAATTTAACATGTTTCATTAACTAAAACTGGCAACATGAAGTATTAATGTCGATAAATTGTGGTACAGAACAGTCGGATAACGCTTCACAATGGAGAAAAAGTGTCGCATTTGCATTAACTTACCGGAAAAACACGGAAAATGAACTACGTTCAATGCTGAACCCGCTGTTTGGAACTTTTTGCCGCTGCATGACCCACGTGACTTCCGCATTCCATTCTTTCTATGGGAGTCTATGGGAGTGTCGCAACTCTCTCTATACAGGGCTCTGGGGGAAACTAAACAGCCACTGGCCAAAAGGATGGCCCAGCACAGAAGATCAACATCATCAGGCCAGGACTCTGTGGTCTACACTCATCTCCAGGACAGCGGTCACTCTTTCAGGGATGAAGATGTTCACATCCTGGACAGAGAGGAACAATGGTTTGAGAGAGGAGTAAAGGAGGCCATCTTTGTGAAAAGAAATCGTCCATCATTAAACAGGGGTGGAGGCCTCCGGGTTCAACTGTCCCCCTCTTACAATGCTGTGATTGCTAGTATCACTCAACCCCCTGTGAACAGTAAACAGCCATCAGTGTGCTAATGATCCATTGTTAGGCTGATGGTCCTCCTTGACCATGTGAGCAGCTGGTTTTGGTTGTCAGCAGCAAACTGGTTGATCCACTCTGAGAAGGGGCTATTTATAAGACTGAGCTGAATACAGCACCTCAGACCGAGGAAGTCTTTCGGATGAAAGACGAAACGTTTCTACATTTTTTTCGTTTTGTTTTGTTTTTTGAATGTCCAGAGGACCACACATTTTTTTAGATTAGTGGAAGCCAATTCTGCTAAAGGTTTTCAAAGTCACACTAATCCTCAAAATGGAACGTTAGTTCCACTAATAGCAGATTATCTGAACCGTGCCCACCACTGCTTTTCAGACTTGTTCATATGCTTATTTAGGTCTCCTTATCATTAGTTTTTAAACATGCCGTGCTAAAATGACGTGCAAAATAAATCTTGAAATATTTTAAAATGTGCTCTCATGAAGGAGCCTACTCTTTGTCTGCCTTGTCATGTTGAAGATTTAAATTGATTATGGTTGTCATCAGCTGGCAAAAGACAAACATTTGTCTCACTTTTGTGAAAAAAGAAATTATGCAAAGTATTTATTTTCTGTTAAAGTTATTTTCAAAATAGTCTCTTGTAGGAACCCCTCTAGCAACTATTGGGATTGTTTCACCTCTCCGTGGTAACACTACAGATTTGCTCACATGGATTTAGGCAGTTTATTCAATTCTTCCTGCAGATCCTCTCAAGCTCTGTCAGACTGGATAGCAAAAGTCTGTGAACTTCTCACTTCAAGCTTCTCAGTGTGTAATGCAAGGTATCAGTTTGTGATTTGGATGTGCCACCAGGGCGCACTGGAGATTTGTCCAGAATCCACACCAGTGTTTTACTTTAATGCTTCAGGATCTGGCCCAGCTCAGGTTTCATGCTCTCTGGAGTGGGAATTTCATAAATATTTTATTATTTTTTCAACTGAATGCTCTGCTTTAATGACATTGTTTTTTATTGCTCTGGCTATTTGTTAACATGACTTCACTATAATTCATATCATAAATGCTAATGATTTTGCTAACAAAAATGTTGCAATTTCAGATCTGATTTTACAGTTACCCCATGGCCCTTAATTCAAAGTTGTAACTCTGATGGAACTGGGTAAATTGTTTGCATAGATGGGATTATTTGTTCATATGATCACTGTAGTATAGGCTGGACAATGCTTGGCTTCACAGAATCATGGTTAGGACAGAAAAAACAATTCTTGGCAAACATTTACAATAAAATACAGGGACTGGAATTTCTTCTTTAAACAAGTGGAAGAAGGCGTCGTATGGAAGATATTAGGGCCACGGTTCAATAGATTTTTTTCCCCCTTTAATTCTGAGAAAAAAAGTCAGAATTCTGAAATTAAAGTCAGAATCCATCTATCTAATTCTGACTTTTTTCTCAAAATTCTGACTTTAATCACATAATTAAGAAAAAAATTGCATCGTGGCCCTAATCCTCTTTCATAGTGCTGTAGTCAGACGAGTCTAAAATGCCAATGGTCTGAGGAAAACAGTTACATGTCCAGAAATGGTCCAGCCAAGGCTGACACTTTATTCCAACTGATGATCTTGTTGTAAAGTCTGTTGGACACAAGCAGGACCGTCCAACCTGATGTTGCTGGAGCAGCTTTGTCAGAACAAAATGGACAAATAGTCCAGAAAGTCAAGGAGATATAAAGACACTTGTCACTGTGGTTGTCAGCAAGCTTTGTGTGGGGAGGTGTTAATGAATATACCTGCACCCATTGTTCAGTTTGTTTTTATTTCTAAGATGAATTTAAGAAAAATGCCTGGTAAGACAACCTTTGCTGAAAGCTAACATTTCAACTTCCCAAACATGTGGGTGTAATGACTGTTTTGTGGCATTATTCAACCCTGTACGTTCTCAAGATTCAAAGACTAAATCAGTTCCTGACAGAGCATCATGTGACTGCTGCCTGAGCTCTGTGCTCACCACAGCCATCAGGGCTAATGAGGGAGCTACGTCCATCACCTTCATGACTTTCCCTTCAGATTTAAGCTAAATGAACTCTCATCTCCTGACACAGCCTCCGTCTCCTGTAACGATCATGTAGCTGCAGGGTAAGAAAAGAAATGAGCAGTGCTTGTTGTTTCAGTGGAGCTGAAATATGCCCTGCAGCTTTCTTTACTTTTTCTATGAATCCTGCCAAAAACCTGGAAACTTTACTTCATTTCTCACACTGCATGGTTGGATAATACGGATTGTAATTTCTTTTATCTAACAGTCATTAAACTTTGACACTTTTATTCCTTTGTAAAGGTTTTATCAAAAAATCGTTAGACACCTCGTGATTTAAATTGTTTATGATTCATATGGCCGCTCCTGATGCAGCCCCCCCGCGGTGTCATTACTTGGTAGATTGTAAGCAAACAATTTTTTGATACTTCTTTTGTTCAGTCATACAACATTTATCTTTTATTTATCCAGGTAGTCTCATTGAGCCACAAAAACTCATTTTCAAGAGAGACCTGTTTAGGGAGCAGATGGTGGGGGTTAAGGGCCTTGCTCAGGGGCCCAGAGTGGGGCGAATGAGGGTGGAGGGAGGTGTGGGTGTTTCACCCTTTCCACCCACATTTTGATGTTGACGGTACCAGGAGGTGAACCTGTGACTTTCCGATCACAAGCCCATCTTCTAACCTCTGCGCACTCAACCCCTCAAAGCACACTCAGTTATTGAGTCTGTGCTACATGATAGGGCATGTGTCCATAGGCGTCATGTTGTGAAAGGGACGTATCCCCCATGTATTTAAAAAATATTAATTTGGACTCCCCCCCCCCACCACCACACACACACTAATATGAAATATTAGTTCACCCAGCACCGTTTCTAATGCTACATGAACAAATCCATTCCACTTGATGAAAAGGAGAAAACTCAAACCAAAAAAAGTCCACTTCGGGTTTTCCTGGTTACCTACAACAAACCACCACCCAGCATGCAGTGTTTTTCCGAGGTCTTGGCAGGGCGCTCATGTCTTCGGGGGGTTATTGTCAATGGGGAGGGAGGGAGGGAGGAGGGAGAGACACCACTGTGTTGCGTGCTAGCTTAATGCTACCTTAGTACCCACAGTTGTCGACCGAGCTCTTCAGATGAGGCTGAAATGTAGCTGTCTGCCACATAAACCAAGATATATGTGATCAGGTGGACATGTAGGAGCTTTAGAAAGTGGCACATTTTTGGAAGCATTGTCTAATTTGAGCAGGAAGAACTTGTTTCGCCTTTGCCCTAAGATTTGAAAAGTCCACCTAATGGTGTTATAGAGAATATCTTGAAGGAGAAATATCGTTAGGGAGAAAGAACACAAGTAGCACAAGTTTTCTGGAAAGTAAAATTGGTAAAATCAGTGATGGGGAAGCAATAGTGAAAAGGAAAATAACAAGAGAAGGGAGATGGACGTTATTCCAAGTGGATTGTGAAGACAAAGGAAATAAAAATGTTATGAAGTGGTGGAAATTGTGGTGGCACCAAGGGAGGAAGGAACCTGTAAATCTATTAATTATCTTAGCCATAGAAGTTCAGTTCAATTCAGTTTATTCATTTGGCGCTAAGTTACAATAGAATTCATCTCAGTGCACTGAACAGAAACATTCATATATAAAAATAATAATTTAACATTATTTATCTGAGGAGCAGACTGCTTTGAATTTAACTCCATCACAGAACTCTCATCTGGAGCAAACATGAAGGCGACAGTGGAAAGGAAAAACTTCCTCATGAGGAAGAAACTCCAGCAGAACCAGACTCAGGACAAGAGGCCGTCTACTTCGACCTGCTGGGTTTGGTAGGAACAGATACACAATGGCAGGTCAAGAATCATATTTTAAGATAGAAATAGTATCAAATGAAAACTATTCAATTTTAACAATTCATTTAAGAAAATTAGATTGATATGTCCTCCAGTCAAGGATGTCAGAAGTATCCATAATGTGGGGGGGACACAATGAACGTGTGTATGTGTGTGTGTGCGCGTGCACGTGTGTGCGCACGTTAAAAAAAGGTGTTCACTAGTGAACAAAAAAGCAACATTTCACCTAGATTCCCTTTAATTCCACACATTTAAAACATGTTTCTCACCAAGTTTGTGTAAATTCAGCTGCGGGTTTTAAAAACATTTTAACTTTAATACACTTTAATACAGAGCGTCAGGTCGGCACTATTTGTCTTCATAGAGAAATAAAAAACATCACCACCGGACTTTTTTACTTGTGTTCAACACTCCTCATCTAAATGATGTTTCTCATGAAGCTTGAGGACAATAAGGTGTGGGGTTTTAAAGACATTTCAACTTTAATGCACCTGAACACACAGCGTCTCTTACACCTGCAGCGTCTCACAGCGTCACAGTTAATGCTAAGATAAGATGCTACAGACGTAGCGCTCCTTTCAAACATCCTCCTAACATGAATATATGTTTATGATCAAACCCTTAGTCAACCACTGCCCGCACTAAGCTGCTAAACTGGCGAGCAAGGAACACAGGTACCTCCACTTGTGTGCGTTTTCTGCCAAGGGACGGTGGAGAGTTGGAGGTAACCAGGAAAACCTGGAGTGGAGTTTTAGTGGCTTGAATATTCTCCTATTAATCAAGTGGAATGGATTTGTTCACGAAGAATGAGAAACTGCGCCGCCTGAACTAATGTTTTATAGTAAAAGTGTGGGGGGGTCCAAATGAACGTTTTTTTAATGTGGGGGGACTTGTCCCCTTCACATATAATGGTTGCGATGCCTATGCCTCCAGTAGTCTAAGCTTTAGACAGAATAAGAAGCCAACCCCAAGTATAGGATTTATCCAAAAAAGGAAAGTCTTAAGCCCAGTCTTAAAACTGGTCAATGTGTCAGCCATATGGACAGAAACTGGAAGTTGGTTCCACAAGAGAGGAGCCTGATACCTGAAAGATCTTCCTCCCATTCTGATTTTGGAAACTCTAGGAACCACAAGTAAACCTGCAGTTTGAGAGCGAAGTGCTCTGTTATGAAAAATATGGAACAATAAGATCTCTAATATAAGATGGAGCTACTTTGTAGGTTGTTGAGAGCTTTGTAGGTTAGAAGTAAGACGTTAAATTCAATTCTGGATTTGACAGGGAGCTAATGGAGAGAAACTGGAGAGATATGATCTCTCCTACTAACTCCAGTTAAGACTCTGGCAGCAGCATTTTGGAATAACTGAAGACTTTTTAGACAAGTTTTTGGACACTCCGATAATAAACTATTGCAATAGTCCTGTCTAGATATGACAAATGCATGAACCAGTTTTTCTGAAGTGAGTTTAAAAACAGGATGATGCATATATGGACCATTTAAATGAGGAATCTGTCTCTAAAATAGTTATTAAGTTGTGTTTATTTATGTAGGTAAATGTAGATGTTTAGCAACCCATTAAAATACACCAGAATGCAAGAAATGGGATATACTTTTTTCAAAAATTTCTGGGGAAGGACTCCCAGAACCCCCCACTAGTGTGTCCCTCCATATCACAAATGTTTCTGGCACCAATGCATGTGTCAGTTATGTGCATGCTGTAGACCAGAGGTGGGCAAAACTTTTCATCTAGATCCAATATTTTTCAGTCAGGTCATCTGAACAGTTTCTTTTTTTGTGCTGAAACATTTCGCCTTCAATCTGAAAGGCTTCATCGGTCAAGGAAACACACAACACAAAACTGATTCTTCCCCCAACAGCTTACTCCAAAGTGGAACAAACCAGTTATGTTGGTGCTAAGATAGTCCCTTTGGCAACGCCCCCTCCTCCATTGCCGGCCCTCTTACTTGTTGACAGTCATGTCGGGTCAGATGACCTGACTGAGAAATATTGGATTGTAATCCTGGATTATTGATCATGGACTTTGTTGTTTTCATCCAGAGTTTTTTGTTGTTGTTGTTGTTGTTGTTTTTTTCAAAATCAAGAAATTTAAAGGCAGTTTAGGGAAAAGGAAAATATTTTTTGTTAAAACAGATCATGTGAAATACATTTTTTCAGTTTATTTACTTATAGTATAGTTATCATGCTTGTTAAAAATGTCTTGTCGATACATTTTAGGAACACAAGACCATAAACTGGCCCCTGTGACAATATATCTGTTATTTCTTATGTTGGTTAAACTTTGAGGCACCTTTAAAATGAATATACACTTAAAACCTTTGCGCCCAAAATGGGCCCTCTCATAAAAGTCCAATATAAATTTAATGTATAAAATTATAGTTTTTTACTTCCACTGCATCAAATCTTTTCATCAACTTCAGACCTAACTGTAAACATGAAGTTTCTATTTTTTTAATTATTTCCCATATTTTAACATTTTTATAACGTTTTTATCATAAAATATAATTTCTAATGGGAAAAACACAAAGTTTGTAATATTTCTCCTAAATAAGATTCAAAGTGAAATATTTTGCATAAGATTATTATAGCCTTCAATAATTACTATCAAAATTGATTTTGATGCAATATTATTTTTAGAGCAATAACAATGTATTAAAAAACTTTATGCCCTTTGCCCTAATGTCCAAAACAATCTCGCTCATAAGTCTAATAAAAATTGAATGCATATTTTTTCCCTTCAATTGTTTTAAATCTTATAAACAACTTCCGATCTTACTATAGATATATTATTTGACCAAATTCTTTACATTTTCATAAATGTTTTATTATAAAACCCATTGTTTTTACGGGAAACACACAAACTTTGCAATACTTTTCAAAAACTAGGCACAAAGTGGAAGATTTGGCATAAGACTATTCCAGACTTAACAAGGCCAAGAGTTGGAAACAACATTGAGTTTGATGCATTATCTTTTTGGAGCAATATCAGTTTAATCCAGAACCTTACACTTATTATATTAAAGCCTAAAACAGTCCCTCTCATAAAGCCTAATAAAAATGTCATGTGTTCAACCACTGTAGCAAGTGTTTTCAGCAACTTCAGACCTAACTATAGATTTTTTTCTTCTTTCGGCTGCTCCATTCTTCAGGGTTCCTCACAGCAAACTAACTCACACAAAGACTTGGCAGTTGTTGTACATAATGTCCTTCCTGACACAACCACAGAGCACCGAGCTACCACAGCCCTCTGTGTGGAGCAGAGAGCTGCTATCTGGCACACCCGGAGGAGCAGATGGTGGGGGTTAAGGGCCTTGCACAAGGACCCAGAGTGGGACAAATGAGGGTGGAGGCAGTTGTGTGTGCTTCACCTGTCCCCCACATTTTGATGTTGGTACCAGGAGTTGAACCAGCAAGCTTCTGATCACAGGCCCACCTTCTCTAACCTTTGCTCACAACTCCCCCTTAGATGTATCTATAGTTATACAAGTTTATATTATTATTTTTTTTCATATTTTTTACTTTTTTATAACTCAAAACTATACATTTTTCTATGGGAAAAACACAAAACATGCAATAATTTTCAAACTTAAAGTGCAAAGTAGAATATTTGACATGATGTTATTACAACCTTGACTAGGTAATTGATAACAATGATTTTTATGTAATGTTTTTTTTTAATGACAAATAAAAAAAAACCACTACGTTTTTTTTTTATCCTAAAACCAAAAATGGTCCCTCTCATAAAAGTCTGATGTTTTTTTTTATTTTTTTTTATACAGTTTTATCATTGAAAACATGACCCCTCCTGACCTTCAGAGGAATCGTCACAGCTAGGAGTATCTTCCTCATCCTGTTCAGTCTCCTCAGAGGACTGTGCTTCATCTACAGTCAGGCTTCTCCTCACAGCTGTCTGCTGGAGAAATGAGCAGCCAGACGAGGCTGCAAACTTTTCTTGTAGACTTCAGAATATGCATAAACAAGTTACACCATAGAGTAAGAAGGGGGTAAAACTTGTTTTCCATTTTTTTTGAAGGCTTAGCTTTATTAGGTATTTATGAAAAATCATATTATGTTAGAATTACAGTACATTAATATGTCAATGTCAATTTATTAATATAGTAAAAAAAAAAACAATACAAGTTGACCAAAATGCTTTAAAATTAAGTCAAATTGAAATGAAAACAAAGAAGAAAAGGAACAAGAAAATACGTAATGCGTCATTTAGGAAACACAAGAAAGTTAACAATAAAATACTAGAAAAATAATCTCTAACTTGTTCTCAGACCCTGCTTGGATCAAACACCAGGAAAGTAGATGAGTCTTGAGCAAAGATTTAAAAGTCTCAACAGTCTCAGTGGTCTTTAAATGATCCATGGCATCAAGTACACAGGTGTGTGAAAAGAGGCCCAGCTATGCATAATGTGGGTGGAGGTGTGCAACAAAAGAATGTGATGACACCAAATACATGCCCCAAGAGATAGCTTTGGTAAGCCGGGGTCAGATCGCCTTCAGCCACTGCCCATGGCATCATGCACCCAACCTGTATGGCCCCTCCAGCAGGTGGTGGGCCCACAGGAAGGCAAAAACTTGTTGCTTGTTTGTGCTGAGCCTGACCACGCCCCATGGGTAGAGACCTGGCCATCAGGCACTCGCCAACGAGCCTCTCACCCAGGCCTGGCTCTAGGGTGGGGTCCCGGTAACCCACATCTGGGCAAGGGACACTGAGCTTCTTGATTGTTTTCTGTCCATAAGAGTCTTCCAAATTGTTCTTTGTTTGCCCTGTCACCTAGAACTTTTCAGCCTTGGGAGACTCTAGCAATTGCCCCCGACAGCATAGCTCCTAGGATCATTCAGGTGCACAAACTCCTCCACCACGATAAGGTGGCGATTCAAGGAGGAGTGAGAATGAGTGATGAGTGAGGGGCGTGAGATTGTCAGATGGATTGATGCAGTGTCTGCAGTATTGTGAACTATGTGCCAGTCCATTGTGGTGAAGTTGGAGCTGAGCTGTAAGGCAAAGCTCGCTGTTTACCGGTTAGTCTACGTTCCTACCCTCACCTATGGCTGCAAACTCTGGGTAGTGACCTAAAGAAGGAGATTGTGGATACAGGCAGTTGAAATGAGTTTCCAGGGTGAGAAGATCATTTATCCAGGAGAGACTCTGAGTAGAACTGCTGCTCCTCCACATTGAGAGGAGCCAGTTGAGGTGGTTCAGGCATCTAGTAAGATGCTCCCTGGGCGCCTCCCTAGAGAAGTGCTTCGGGCATGTCTGAATGGGAGGAGACCCCAGGGAAAGACCCAGGACATGCTGGAGAGACTATGTCTCTCTGTTGACCTGGGAACACCTTGGGGTCCTCCCAGAAGAGCTGGAAGAGGTGGCTGTAGAAAGAGATGTCTGGACCTCCCTGCTCAAGCTGCTGCCCCCGTGACCCAACTTTGGAACAAGAGGAAGATAATGGATGGATGGATGGATGGATGGATGGATGGATGGACATTGACTACAGGTGCATAAGTCCTGCGCACATAAAAGGCTGTGATTTTCTAAAATTTACCACTTTAAATGTGGTCATGTGGCTTACAGCTTGCTTGATTTTGTCACTCTGATGATACAAATAAAAATGTATATATTGACTCAGAATGTTTTTGTAATTTTGAGTCACCCAAAAGTGTCCAACAGTCACAGCCAAGTGAGATATTACTCCCAAGCTTTGTTAATTCTTTTCTGTTATGTTTTTTTTTTTAAATCTGCCACAAAGTTTTGTTTGACTAAAGTCAGGTTAGCATGTGTAAATCCTAAAGTAATGCATTTCATCCACTGAAAATCTTTATAGACGCAACTGGAGCCAGGACTCAAACCTTGAGTGTGCTGCTTGGCGAGCCAGCCATTATCACAGCCTCTGTAACCTTCATGAATATTACTCATGCCTTGAAACAGAGAAAATAGCAACAGTGCTTTGTTTTTCACTGCTGTAATCTCCTTGGAACACTTTGTTCCTTGGGTCAAATAGACCTTGGACATACATTTTCATTAAAAAAAGACGGCACATCGTAGAGCGTTCTATCCCAGAGTGATAAAATACGCAATGATTTGGAGACGTTTCATAGAAATGCCCAACTTTTGCTGTATCAGTTGCAGCTTTAATGCTGAGGGTTTGGCCTGTTTTTCACCCAGGACAACAGTCAAGCACACTTTTCTGACTCTACCACCCACCAAGCAATGACAGTATAATGTGATGTCACTGGAAAATGTTGCCAAAACAACTGAAGCACTGGATTACAGAAAGATATTCACACAGAGGGACCTTCAGAACAAAGGAGGTAAAGGAAGCCAAGGGTTTACAGAATCTGTGTGCTGCTGTTAAACTGGACTGTTGCAGGAGGTTCAAGACCTGCAGTAGGTGGAAAACATACACTGCCCAATACGAAACATCAGAGTGCACGTTTGTGTGCACGGCTGCTATGAATAGTGGTGATTGAGCTCACAGTATTATCTCCCTCCACCTGTGAGGAGTGGATCTCAGCTGAATGGCAGATTATAGTTTGCCTGTCCTATTGTCCACACCACATGAGGCGTACGCCGCCTTCAGCAGCACGTGTTGCTGTTCGCCCGCCTGTCTCTGTGTGTGTGTGAGTGTGTGTGCATAAGCATGGAATGAAAGCATCTGACCCCAGTGATAATGGCATTTAGACATACGACAGGCAAAATTAGCATACATAGTGGCTAGGGTTTATTTTGGAGAGAAGGTGCAGGGGATAGTTTCACAGAATTGATGGCACCTGTTTTGGACCCAAAATGATTTGTACACTGTCTATAACGTTTGACCTATCCATTCAGATGCCTGGTAGTAACTGCAGAAAGACAATATTTCAAGAAATTTAAAGGTTGCCATGCAGCTACTGCCTAGTGTTTCAGAATATGCACATTTTCTCGAATAGAGATACAATTAAGTGAATTTGTGATAATCTAAGCTGACAAAATGTCCATGTTTTGATGCATAAACTGCATAATAAGGTGAATACATCCGAAACAAATTCTAAAGGTGTTGCTCATTAGGGTCACAATGATAAATTCAAACCTGTATCTCTCACTACCAAATGTGCAGAGTAAAAAATAAGTCTCAAACAAATGGTCCCTGAAGAATAAATCATACTGAATAAACGTTTTTTGGAGCATAAGTAGCATAATCATTCAATGGATGCACATGTGCATGTTTTATGTATCTATAGCAGGTTACGTTGGAGACATGGCAACATAAAAAAAGACCATCAGTTCCAGCTGTGAAGCAAAAAAAAATGTGAGCACAGATACAGTGGAAGTCAATAAGGATTTAGATGTCCATTTAGAGACACACTGGGTGAAAAAGAAAATGGTCAGAATTTGTTCTTTAAATTGCTTAATGGGTGTAAAGTTTTTGGGGTGAAGCTGGTTTGCCATTTTTTTGAGCTGCGACAGCTCATGAGGTAGTCACCACACTCAGTGGAGCATTCCATGGAATAATTAAAAAAAATTAAACCTCAAGCTGTAATTTTGTAGTAGAAATATCAACATGCTAGCTGTGTCAAGGGCAGCACGGTGGCTCAGTTGACAGAGCTGCCGCCTCTCAGCGAGAAGGTCACCCTGGTTCAAATCCCAGCCGGGGGCCTTTCTGGGTGGAGCTTGCATGTTCTCTCTGTGCATGCGTGGGTTTTCTCCGTGTACTCCAGTTTCCTCCCACAGACCAAAAACATGCATGTTAGGCAGATTGGTAACTCTAAATTGTCCCTAGGTGTGAGAGAGAGAGTGAATGGTTGTTTGTCTCCATGTGTCCCTGTGATGGACTGGAGACCTGTCCAGGGTGTCCCCTACCTCTCACACAGCGATAGCTGGGCATGGGCAACAGTGACCCCCACGACCCCAAAAGGAAAAAGCGGGTAAAAGATAATGGATGATGGATGGTTGTGTCAAGTAAAAACCAACATTCTGTAACAAATTTAAACTTTTCATGATACTTTGTTTTGTCAAATTAGTCAAAGTAGACTTTGTCTATGCTTTTTTAATACTTTTCTATTCAAATTCATCCATCCTTCCATCCATCCATCCATTATCTTTTACCCGCTTCTTCCATTTTGGGTCATGGGGGTCACCAGTGCCCATGTCCAGCAATAACTGTGCGAGGGAAAGGGTGCACCCTGGACAGGTCGCAAGTCCATCACAGGGTCTTTTCAAACATGTAAGACAAAGAAGTAGAATGTTGGATTTCCATTAAACTAGCTGTACACCTTGTTGAAATAAATAAATTCAATCTCTCCCAAGAAGCATTTAATATGCGCTCATTGCTGGCAGTAAAACGTAAATCTAAAGTTTGTTGCAAGTCTTACACATAAAAGATTAGGAAAGATGTTGTAGCTGAATACATAATAAAAAATATATATCCTCTCCAAAAAAAGTCTGCTGTACTCTGCTTGGTTGTTCCCTTAAATGTAAAAAAAGCTTTTTTTCATCAAGGTGGATAACTTCAGTCATGATTCTTTTCTGTCCTGTGTTCATGTATAAAAAACATCTTTCTTGTTGGACAGGGACTCAGCACTGAACACTTTAAGCACATACTATCCCAAATACTAGAAGACTTGTTATTGGAGTGCATTTGTCATTAGTGCACTTAGGACGTACAGGCTGTGTTCAAGAGGTGATGAGAGAGTGTGCATAATGGCAGTTTTCACTTCAATAACGTGCGACACGGCATCACATGTCTGGCGTGCCTGGCCGACACGTGTGTTTACCCTCCTTCTCAGACAATGTGAGAAGAAACGGGCGTTTACACAAACAGACGCACAAAGGATGCTGTGAAATGTGGGTGCAGTGGCATGATGGGAGAGAAAGAAGATATCTGATACAGTAAAACTGCTTGTGAGCATACAGAATCGTTTCGTGATCATTTGCATAAAAAAATACCATAAACTGTATGCAGACATACACAGTTGGAATTTGCGATCATCCACACGTTGAGCGAAGCACACCTCGAGCTACTGTGGGAGACATAATCGCAGTAATAGGGAAGTGATACGACTTCACCCGCAAGAAAGACGGAGGCAGTGAGAGCAAAAGGATGAGAGATAGATAAGGGAAATGGAGGTTGGTGGCAGACAGTAGCAGCAGGGGAAGGAAGAGGGAAAAATGCCAGAAGCTCAAAAAAGTGCAGCAAGAATCCATCCAGATGTTGAGATGAGAACAGAAGTGCAGATAAGAAAGACTGCATGCAAAAGGATGAGGTGGCACTTCTGCTTATTCCTCACTGGCATGAAAGGGTTGTTATAAAAGAGATGTAAAAATTAGAACAAATGTTTATCTTCAAACATTGTTGGCACTAGCAGACCCCTGTGCAGCGTTGCTGCTCATTCAACTTACAATGACACATTAAATCTGTCAGCTAACTGTTGTCGCACTGGCACATAAAATAAACAATGCACTGTGGATTTATGTTAAAAATATGTCCTCTTGCTTAGGAATCCTCCCTGAACAAGGGCCACAATGTGCACATATGTTCCTTTTATATTTAGCTAATTTCTTGCTACTTTATAATAATGAATCCTACAGAGAAAGTTTATTCTATGAAGTTTTCTTTTACAATCATTGATATAAACAGAGTGTACCTGCTGACTCTTTACAGGACCCCTCCAGTGCACAGGAAATAAAGGTTTTTCCAAATCTGGCCACAGCGACAGAGGTTTGTTTGGCATAAACATGGATACGTTTTGCTTCCAACAAGCAATAAAAAGATATAAACTTTATAGGACAGCCAACACTGTCAATCATGAATGGTGTCTATGTGTTCAGGGCAAAACTCTACAACACCAGAGCCCCGTTGGACTCTTAACTAAAAGGTTGGCCATTTGCAATAAATGGAATACCACCATCCATTTATCCTTTTTCTTCTATTTCTCCTGTTTGGGTCACAGAAGCAGTAGGTCCAGAAGGGAAATCCAGCGACCCAAACAAAATATGAAATACTTCCAGATGATTATGGGTCTCTTCTGGTGATATCCTTATAGTAGGATGAACCCAGAAAACTTCCAGAGGGAAGTGCCCAGAAAGCATCTTCATCAGATTCCTGAACCTCCTCCTCCTTTTGATGTGGAGGATCAAGAGCTCTTCTCCAAACTGCCCCTGAATGATGGAGCTCCTTATGTCTTCTTTACAGTTTAGCCTGGCCACCCTAAAAAGGAAGGTCATTTCACCAGCTTGTATCCATGATCTTGTTCTTTTAACCTCATAAAATATTCAGTTTAAAATGTAGATGGATTAATTGGTAAATAATAAATAGTTTTTGGCTCAACTCCTTTTTAACTACGGCAGACTGAAGCAACATCCTACTGTGGGTGAGACCACATCACTCACTCCATCTTGCCATCATTTATAAACGAGACTCCCAGATACATCAACTCCTTCGTTTGAGGCAACAACTCACCCCACACTCGGTTGGTGAATCTTGCATCTTTATTTGGTTCTGATCCGTGGCCTCAGACTTTGAGGATCTGTTTCTCATTCCAGCTGCAACACATTCCAATGCAAATTGTCCCAAAGGCAAGAAGGTGCTCATAGTTTTCTTTTTATTTGTGTGATTGGCATCACTTTCAGAGGCAGAGTCAGAGATTCTTTATTGTCATTCGCACTTCATGTGGTACATGTGGTGGACTGAAATTATGTACACAGGGTCCCAGTTACATCCAACAATAATATGTATAAGAAAAACAGTAATAACATCTACTTATGTGCTCTTGACCAATAAAAATCCTATACCACATGTTTGATTGCTGAGGGAACTGGTGGACTATTGCAGACAAGTACATATGACCAAATATGCATCACACCAACCTTGTAAATCAGTGGTTCCCAACCCTGATACTTGAGGAACACCATGCCACATGTGTTATTTGTTTCCCTGCTTTGACATAACTGATTTGAATAAATGGGTGACTAACAAGTTTCTACAAATCTGGATGAAGTAATTCAATCACTGAATCAGGTGCTATGTTCAAGGTTCTTTATTGTCATTCGCATCACATATGGTACACGAGGTGGAACGAAATTGTGTACTCAAGGTCCCAGTTACACCCAAGAATAGCAAAACCATAAAATGTAAAAAACAAACAGTTAAGAGCAGGGAAACAACTAAAACATGCAGAATGGTGTTCCTCAAGGACCAGCAGTATTTCCCCAGATAACTTGCCATGGTGGGGCGCTCATCTCGTCCGTGATTTTTGTCTGGGGTGGGGGGGCCCTGCTTGTATAAAGGTAGGGGAAACACTGACCAGGGTTGGGATCACTGTTATAGACGATTGGATGGTCAAGTGTCGTGGAACATAAATTGGGCTTTAAACAAAACATCTTTCACTGCCACTGTAACAGTCAGTACGTATATTATTGTTGTGGTACCTTTCTAACACCACACATGGGTGCCTCCTTTATTTGATATGTCATGACTCATTATAGAAGTCAGCAGTGTGTAGCTGGGAGCTGTACAGTGTGTATGCGTTAGATTCTCTTCTCAACTTGAGAAACAAGTGGTGAAAGATATATGGACTATACTCTATATACTTTGTACTTTGTATATTCATGTATGAATATTAGACTTAGTGCCGTGGAGACCTGGCATATGTATGTTTTTCTAAGTAATGTAATAAAGTGCAAGTGGGAATCAACGTTCTGTCGCTCTTTTCCAAGCTACGCCGGAGCACATGTTGCTAATGCTAAGCTAGCTCTCCTCCTACGCACCACCACCATGTTACGCCACCTGTTTGTTATGCACTTTTGTCTAATTCGCCAGTTTTAAATCCAGTTTTGTGAAGCCTGTATAACTTGGGACTAAGCTAGCTGCAATAATGTAACTATTTTTCCCTCATTGACAGTATCATTTCCAGTTCATCATAAAGGTCACAGAAAGTTTTAACAAAGCTAACATATAAAACCACTTTCTTCCTCTATGGTCTATTTTACTACAGTGGCTGGTAGAAGTTTGTGAATATTTGAGCAGTGGGCTGTTGAGTACAGGTCACCAGAGTCAGTTCCCCTAAAGGCCAGTATGTGTTTAGACTAACCAATCTAATATTCACATGAACAAACAGCAAGTGAATCATGAAGTTCAGACACATTTTCATAAAAAGCACGCATGCCTTCCTTGGCAGCTTGGGATTGATGAAGGGTCTGCACATCTCTTGCTCTGCGTGTGGACAGCAAGTCAGATATGTCTTCTGTGGGATCATGCAACATGTTTCACGCTCCACTGACATGATAGAAGTTTGTGAAAATCAATTTCCTGATTACAGGGACTGTGTGACCATGTGCTGCCCCATCAGTCCGCTCCAGTGGGAACGCTGCAAGCCAGCATATCCTGTTGACTTGAATGGATTAACATTTGGATTTAGAGAAATATGTAACCGTGCTCAGTTTAAGCAAGTTCATGAGGATGGGTTTGGCTGGTTGACATCAGCTCAGTGATAATTTCATAAGTCCCTGAGGGGCTGGTTTCAGCATGCATGAGCTCTAGTATTTGTGACAATGTCTTCATGCATGGATATATACGTTTTAAATTATATGTATGTTCCATACGGGAAATCTCTGTTTCATTTTTAAGTTGTTGTGGCACTTCGTAGATAGCAGACTATGCAGAGTTTATATATTGCAATACATATTAGTATTTGTTGGATAAAAATATCCTCTATTCATCTTACTTACTCAAAGAAGCCACACAAGAAGACACGAGAAGATTTTGAACCGGTTTTACTTGCAAGGGTAGACGTTCACCACAGGTTACACAGATGTATAAAAAGTTCTACATCATGGAGCCCAGTCATGAGAATCTGCACCGGGCAGTGTGTGAGGTTTGTTTTTACATACGCTTAGCGGCTTTGGGCTCAGAGGCAAACCCTGATGACCTCGGCCTCCCAGCTGCACATGCAGGATCAATTCAGCTCCTCATTCAGCTCTCTCTGAGAGAGAAAATAACTCTCTGGCAACTCAAACACCTGCATTAGTGGTGATAAAAACATCCATAAACCTTGACCCAAAATCCCCTGACAATGTTTTTCAGCAGTGATAAGCAACAAAGGCAGAGAAATCTAGTTTTGGATCAGAGCATGCAGTCGCTCAGGGCCCATCCTGGAAGAGAGCAGCTCCATTCCTCTCGAATCCTCGCAGAGTTTATTTTCTCTTAGTTGTTTTGTGAAATCTGTTGGTAGTTAAGCTTTGTTTTTGTCTCAACAGGCTGCCATGCTCTTTAAAATTGTATGCCTTCTTCATTTTGAAAATCCCTTTAAAGAACCAGAACAAGAATATATGGTTTTATTTCCAGCCCATAGTTTCATAGAGAATCCTCAGAGTTCATACAAAAAAGGTTAAATCATGTCATCTGGAAAAGTTTCCTACATTTCTCCCTAAAAGAAACTGGTCCAGATTACATGATTTGACCTTTTGTGTAGAAATCTACCTGGATGAGTGAGTTTACAAACCTTCCTCAGAGTTCATCGATGTTCAGTCAGGTCGTCTGGACGGTTCGTTTTTTTTTGTGCTGAAACATTTCGTCTTCGATCCAGAAGGCTTCATCAGTCAAGGAAACACACAACAAAACTGATTCTTCCTCCTACAGCTTACTCCAAAGTGGAACAAACTAGTTCTGCTTGTGATTAGACGGTCTCTTTGGTACGCCCCTCCTCCATTGCCGGCCCTCTTCCTTGTTGACAGTCGTGTCAAACTGGTTGAAAACAACAAAGTCCATGCTCAATAATCCAGGTATAAAATCCAACATTTTTCAGTCCGGATCGAAGGCGAAACATTTCAGCACAAAAAAAAGAAACTGTCCAGATGACCTGACTGAAAAATGTTGGATTTTATACCTGGATTATTGAGCATGGACTTTGTTGCTTCCTCAGGGTTCATCAATGTTCAGTCAGGTCGTCTGGACAGTTTCTTTTTTTATTTGCTTAAACGTTTTGTCCTACATCCAAAGGACTTCATCACTCCGAGGAGCCACAAACAAACTGAGTCCCACAAACAGTACACTTCCATAGTAGAATTAAAAACGGTTTGCTAGTAATAATATGGTTTCTACGGCCTGCCCTCTCCCTGTCAACTCCTCTGAAACAGCCATATATAAAATGGTTCAAAGCATCAAAGTTCATATTCAATAATCCTGTACTGATGAAGTCCTTTGGATGAAGGACAAAACGTCTCCGCAAAAAAAAAAAAAGAAGAAACTGTCCAGATGACCTGACTGAACATTGTTGGATTTTTACCTGGATTATTGAGCATGAATGCTGAACTTCCTCAGAGATCATAATTTATTCAATTCCTAAAATGTTTTGTGCTAGAGATGTGCAGTTTGATTTTAATGTTAGAGTTTTACTCTAAAGTTTTCATAAAAAACAGCTTAGTTTCATTTCTCACCAGTTGGGAATCAGTGGGATCATTTAAATACAGTTTTAAGATGATCAGGATAAACATTTGTAAAAAAAAAATAATAATAATAATAAAAGCTATTAAAGGTTGTGTTAAAACAGGTTTTTTGATTGTCATTTGTATTTGTGATTCATCCAAATCTAAAAACAAATGATTTTCAAAAATAACTTACATTGGTTACATTGATTACTTTAATCATATTTCTGTCTTCACTGCAACTACCTCCATGTCCTCTCTAAATGGATCCATATGTCTCCTCTTTGTCTTTTTCCTCCATCCTGCCTGGACTCTCTTCTTCACCTCTTTACCACACTCCCCATTTTCCTGGACAGTGACCCCAAGTCCTTGAAGTCCTGCACCTTTGTGACCTCTGCTCCTTGTAGCCTCACTGTTCCACCTGCCTCCCTCCTCCTGACAGATTGTATGTCCTGGAAATGAAAGCCATGTTGAATAAATTGTATTTTTTATTTAGGAAGATGCATGGATGCTCCAAAGCTATGGAAAGTGAAATGACTGTTTTGTAAACTGTCACAGATGTACAATCCTTTTTGAACTACAGCATTTTACTTACAGTGAATTTTACTGCAGTGGCAGGCTAGCTTCTCCTTAAACTAACAGTATTTGATATATTTATACATCTCTCTTCATGTTAAGGTGACTCATCTTCCAGTGGGTGTCCTGTGCCTTCATCTCCTTCCAGAATGTTTCTTTTATTTTTACTTTAAACTTTGTTCTTTCCCCTCTCAGTTCCAGTTCCTCCACCTCTGCAGTTTTTCATTTATCATTTATTTTCATATGTTAAGAATGCAGGTTTTACTCTTTCCAGCCAAATCTTGCTTGGTTTCTTGCCCTTGTTATTGTCTTCAGTCTAGTCTGATAATGGTTTGTGAGAGCTGCTTCCAGACAGGCAGTACTGAAAGGAAAGTGATTGATGCAACAAGCCGATTGCCTCTGGTCATGTTTTATATTTCAGATCATAAGTTGTTTCTGACTTGAGTGTTAAGATAGCAAGGTAACAAAATTATTATGAGGCCTGAAGTCACATGTGAGCATCAAGCATCAGTTTGAGAAAAACATTAATCCTTCGCAGCTACAAGGAGGCTGCAATTCTTTTCCCCCTGATCACCTAATGATAGGGCAAAGAGTAAAAACAGAGTTTCACAGGTGGAATGGATAAAACATCACAGTATTTATGCCTTGTTTGGATATTAGTCAAGAAAATGTTTAAAATGTATGTCCAGAAATATAGTAAACAACATAGTAGAATACAACGGTGCAAGTAGGATGAATCAGTACAATCAAGTACCTCACGGTCAGTAACACTGCTTAAATAACATGATACATACACTTACACACAACATACACCACACAGGTTGTGTGACAGATCACTGTGCAGGCAGCAAGCAACAATGAGATGAACTGAACCACGACGGCAAGGCAGCAACACACATGACACAGCCACATCGTGCAGCAGCAACAAACATATTAGGTGTCACAGATGCGACTCAGTTCTGTCGAGCTGGTAGAGAGAGAAGTTGTCCGGAGCCACAGCAGTCGGGGATGGATGGCTCCAGGCGTGTTTCCATAAAGACAAAGACACAACAGCTCCTCATGTCCTGCTCGCAATAAATCCATGCATGCAGGTAATCCAGTCTATTCCTCCGAGGTTGAACACCCGAAATCAGGACTGAAGGGAGAGGCGGGATTTGCCGCATCTCTGGAGGGTCCTGCACAAAACACCGGCTCGCTTCCCTCTCCTTCTTTTCCTCTTATGGCACCCATGCAAACAAAGGACCCAGGGCAAAATGTCTGCTGCGGAGTCCCCAAAAATCCCCAAAAGTCATCCCAAAGTCCCCACTCACTGACGATCGCAACTCCAAAAGTGTGTCACAGTCATACCCATATCGTGGAAGTACAGTGCATGTGCAAAAAGTACAAACAAAAACAACAATGAACAAAAAAAGAATGAGTTGAAGTGGAGCTGTCAGCAATGCTGCTGTGCTGTGACGCATGTTGATGATGAGACCCACGTGTACATCTATGGTTCTAAAGAAGACACTTTTTGTACAATTTCTAGTTTGCTTTACATTTATAAAGAGCATCCTTGTATTTATCAGTACGCCGTGTGTTTTATCTTTGTGTCTGTGCAGGGCTTCGATGACTTCATCTTTGCATTCTTTGCCATTGAAATGGTGATTAAAATGGTGGCGCTGGGGATTTTTGGCAAGAAGTGTTACCTTGGAGATACGTGGAACCGTTTGGACTTCTTCATTGTACTGGCTGGGTGAGTAACACTCTGGAGCATGCAGGAGGCTTCTCATCTGTACACTGCAGAAAACCTGTAGTTCATAGGTTTACAAGCAAGGACAAAATCTACAAATTAAAGAAAGCTGAGTTTCTTAAAATGTATTTTTGCATTAAAAGCAAACCATATTCTGGCAGATAATCAAACAGGAAGTGAAGAATCAGGGTATTTACTTATGAGTTTCCAAACATTTCCAATAAATCTTCTGTTGAACACTTTGCAAAGTGGTAACCTATAAAAATCCTAAAAGCCCAGAACTTTTCAACTTCCAATAAAAATACATCACTATAACTATGACACCGTTAATTAACCATGTAGAGCAAAATTGATGTGCTGCAGTGAGATGCATTTTCTTTAACAAGTCAAGGAAGGAACATTTAATTCTTTAAATATAGCAAATGTATCAAGTCCATTAAAATTTTGTGCATTTCAGATTAAAATTGGGTCTCACACAAATAATGTAAAGGACAGTTTAGGCTGTGGCTGAGTGGTTACAGCAGTCGTCCTCCAATAGGAGAGTTGGGGATTCGATTTCACCAGCAGTCACATGCTGAAGTGTCCCTGGGTAAGACACTGAACCCCTCGTTGCCTCTGATGTGTGTCCCATCAGTGTATGAATGTGATAAAGCACTGTTTATTCTTTGTATAGATCTAGTAGAGTGCTGTATGAATGAGTAAATGAGGACACAGATTGTGTTGTAAAGAGCTTTGAGTATCTTGATAAGATAGAAAGGCACTACATAAATATAGTCCATTTACCTTTTACTGGGCATATGGGCACATACTTCAGGATATGGATACAAAGCATAAATGATGACTGCACATGAACTGTAACTTGATTAAATGTGTTAGAGAATTCATCCTGCTGCTTGTGATCTGACGTTTTTATCACGCTACATCCCCCGCTGGTTTTTAATGCCATCCTTCTGCCACGGCTTCTGTTGTCGATCAGTGGGAGCAGGACTCACTTCCTTCAGTGTGCGTGCATGCATCCTCCACCAATAAAGACAAGGATGCATTTCACATACACAGTTTTGTTGCCACAACCAGATATCTTAACAGGAAGCAACTGTGTCTGTAGTTAGAGGTTAGTCCTGGACTCAGACATTCTTCATCCGTTTGAATTACAAACTTTCTGCACTTCTCTCCTGTCTGCCTTTGTTTTGCAGCTGTATGACAGTGTTAGAGGATGCACTGTTGTTCCTTTTGTACTCAGAAGTCAGAATTTCCAAGTTCCAAGATACAGTATGAAATAATCAACTGGAACGCCACCCGATGCTGGGATTCTTATTCTGAAAGACTGAAATAGACCAGCCTGAACCTCCAGCTTCCAGTAGGCTGTCTTAAAAAAGTATTAGCTGCAGTTTACATTCAGTCAGACACATCATAGCTTCCTCATAACCAGCAGTCACTGTGCAAGAGGTGGGTGACACTCTGGGCGGGTCTCCAGTCCATCACAGGGACACATAGAGACAAACGAGACAAACAACCATTCACTCTCACGCCTAGAGACAATTTACCAATCAGTCTAACATGCATGTTTTTGGTCTGTGGGAGGAAACTGGAGTAAAGTGTAAGTGGAAACTTGGAGAAAATCCACACAGCACGGAGAGAACATGCAAACTCCACCCAGAAAGGCCCCTGGTTGAGACATGAACCGGCGACCTTCTCGCTGAAAGGCAATAGCTCTACCAGCTGAGCGACCATGCCGCCTAATCTGACATTGTTCCCAAGAAATGAAACAGCATAGAAGCAGGACATTCCTTATCACAACTATTACTGTATTTTAACAATTATTTATCTCAAAACTAAAATCTAACAAAGTGACCGAACTAGAAATGAGCAGTAATATTTTTAAAAATAAATGTTAAATTGTCACGTTTGTTCATTGCAAATAACATATTCAGCACACAAAGGCAGTGCTCTAATTCAAGTTTATATTTTAAGTGAGAATAACCATATTAGGGTACATCAACAGTGAAGTAAAAGTGCAAAAGTAAAAGTACAGCGAGGTAAAATATAAAAATAAAACTGGAATATGGTAGACTGAAATTCAAAATGTTTATGATTCCAGTAGCTCAAAATAAATGAATTGTTCTTATACAATAGTGAGCCTCATTTAAGGATTTTCTTCCGGTACCAAATTCTACCCATAATACCCTCCTAATCTTACTGTTATAACGTCTGTACTGTATATCTATATCTGTCTGAAGTGCTTCTGCATGCATGTTGGCTCATATCAGAGAGTGTAGGTGGAGTTCATGCTCATTTTATCAGGTGTTTTCATGGCCTATACTATTTCTGAATAAGCTGAAAAGAATATCTGCACGCAGCCCACAGACACACAAGAGTAGCTCAGCTGGTTGTTGAGTGTTCTGTAGATTCTGACAACAGTTAGGTCTGCAGAGAAAGCCACTGATGAACTGTTTGTGTCTCTCAACAAAGATAATTACAGCGTAGCTGCTATTTCAGCAGGTCTAATATCTCTCCTCCTAATCACTTCCTTGTCATGAGGGAGGGATGGCTGCACAGAGCGGGTGAGGTGTGCAGAGAGGAAGCAGGAATTCTGCTTCATGGACAGTGAAAATTAGAACAAGATGGATGCTTTGTGCTTCACTGAAGGATTCAGCTGAACTGTTTCACCTCTTTTAGGTTGTTCCAAATCAGATTTCTTGGCAGTCATTAACATACAAAATAGAGCCCCGACTGAGATGGAAATATTGATAAACGCTAATACCGATATTGGGAAGGGGCTAATGCCTATCACTGATATAATCGCTGAAATTTTTTTATTTGTTGTCCACCCCCAAGATTCTAAGTAAACAGAGAGTGGGGCTTGTTTATTCAGTGCAGATGTTAGCAATCATGAAGCTAATCAGATCCACGCTATATGTAATCCCACACAAGGTTTACAAGTGGTGCATTGGTAATAAAAAATGGTCTTCCTTACGAGCATTCACATTTTCTATCCTCCATTATTCTCCATAAAGTTATCAAGTGTATTACAAAAATAAGAATTAAACAAAGAAACCCCATTCACTGTTCATTGTTTAAACAACCAGTCACATATGATGAAGGTCTAATTAGTACTGACTGCAGCAGAGTTTTTTTTTTCTTTGTAGAGAAGTAATGATTTCAGATAAACACTACATTTCATTGAGGACGATAAAGATAACGTTACTAACACTGATATATTTTACCTCTACGTTAGATTTATTGTTCTGGATAACGTTTAACAAGGCAATAGCCTATGCTATGTTAGCTAAACGTTAGCTTTCTAACTTGAGAGGCACATAACTAATGACAAGCCAGTTTGCGGCATTGAAGAGAATTTATTATTTGATTTTTTTATTTTATTTTACAGATCAGTTAAATAAACTTACCATGGTTTGTTCAGTAAAATACGCTACCAAAAGTTGCTCCCTGCTTCAGCTGTGCTGAATGTGAAAGTGAAACTTCAAATGAATGGCGATGACTTTAAAGTAGTCTTCATGCGTCCTCTGCTGGATACATTGTACAATTGCAGCTGGTTCCAACATTTTAGGGGATAAAAATAGAAGTGCTTATAGCGGCGCATAATGGGACAATTATCACCAATACCAATAAGTCACCAAACATCTACATGTATATCAGCCTAAAATATTGGCCCTACTGATATATTATCGGTCGGCAGATGTGGTTTAAATTTTTGTTTAATATTGTTTTATTTTTTTATTGTGCACTTGTATTGATCATGTTTTGGTAGTTGAGGTCAGTTTAAATCAGGCAGTTTTTGTCTTATTGTTGAAGTAGGTCCTTCTTGTGTTTGATAATGTAGGGAATTCTTCATAGTGTCTTGTATACAAGGGCAGACACTTCAAAGTGATTTTAGGAAAGTATTTTTCCTCTCATAGACAAAAAACTTGCATGTTAAGCTAATTGGCAACTCTGAATCTTAATTTTGCAAGCATGTCTTACAAAACTATATTCTGGACTACAAACGATATTTGGTTTCCCACCTCAAGCTACATTGTATCCACCATGGCTTGCTTTAAGCCCACCTTGGCAGCCACCTCCATATTTTTGATTGAATCTACTTGAAAATAGTTTTGAAGTGAAAGCAGACAGATTTGGACCATTATAAAGAAATAGTATTTATCATCATTGTGGGTAGACTTAATTAATTGGGGCTGTAGCCTCAAAAGATTTTTCTCAAAAGTGAACTCCTATACAGAAGTCAAAATACAAATGTATCTCTCCAGAATGATGAAAATAAAACTGAGATTGTTCTGAGACGCTGTCGTGAAAAACAACAACAAAAAAAACAACATACCAAAACGATCAGGTGTATACTTCTTTACTTGTATTACAAAGCTTTGGAGAACAGTCAGCAATCACAGAAGATCAATGCATTTACAAGTACACACTCATCAATGCTTTAGAGGTTCTGACCCATTCTGGCTTCCCAAACTGAAAAGGTTAGTTTGGTAGAGATCTCACCAGGGGCCCGTCCCTCCCCTTTGCCTTGTCCTATAGTGGTTTCAGAATGGAACTCAGCAGCTGCACACAGGGAGCCACATCTCCCAGGATTCTTATGGGGAATAATCACTGCATCTACCATAACATTCAAAAGTCTCCAACATAATAAAATATTACCTCTCCACTATCTTCTTGCATCAAGAATGAATATAATATAAAGTAATAATAATAATAGTAAGTGCTATGTGTTGTCATCACTGTATGTTCCATACTGGCAAAATTAGTTCTCTGCATTTAACCCATTGTGCCTGGGATGCACCCAGGTGGAGCTGTGGGCAGCTATGTAGGCACTTGGGGAGTAATTAGGGATTAGATGTCTTGCTCAGAGACACCATGCCATGTGGGAATGGCTGGGGATTGAACATGTGACTTTCAGGTCCCAGGTCAGCTGTCCTACCTCTACCCCATCTCAGAACTTTCAGTTTCCTTACTAGGTTTTCCACATGGAGCTTAAAAGAGAGATGCAAATTGACTAAGGTTAAAAAAATATTTGTAGGAATCGACAAACTCAATAGAGGAAACATTCGAGGATAAAATCAAAAGAAGAGCTGTTGGGATCGACTTCCTGTTTGAAAAAAAGCATCCTTTTGGTTTTGTCAGCATTTTGGAGACGTTTGAGATGGAACAAATCTGACTGGATGATGTTGAAAGCGGATTACAAAAGATGGAAAACTTTAGCAACTGTTTTTAACTCAACAATAAACAACTGTATCATCAGCATAGGAATGTAAGGATGTATCAGGGATGCTCTGACCTACATTACCTTTATAGATTGTAAAGAGGGTGGGTCCTAAGACTGAGTCTTGTGGTACATCATTGTTGACTGTCAAATAACTAGAGGAAGTACCATTATGTTGAGCACATTGCCTCCGATCTGAAAGATGGTTAGAGAACCAACCAATTTTGTGTTTTGAAAAAGCAATTTCTGAGAGCTTATGACACAAGATGTCATAATCCACAGTGTCAAAAGCTTTCGACAGGTCTAAGAAAAGTGCAGCACAATAATCATTAGCATTCAGTGCTTCAACAACGTCATTAAAAACCTTCAGCGACTCAGTCATTGTGCTGTGTTGTTTCCTGAAACCAGATTGATGGGGAAGTAAGATGTTAAATGAGTCCAGGTAATTTTTGATTTGAGAGTTTATCAATTTTTCTAGAACCTTGGCTAAAATGCAGAATTTTGAGAATGGTCAATAATTGTTCAGTGAGGTGGGGTCACCTCCCTTCAGCAAAGGTAGAAAAAGTAGAGCAGAAAAAGTTACAAAGTCTACATTATTATCATAAGATATAGAGGGCGGTGCAAGCATTCCCTCAACAGACACCCGCAGCAACACCCAGGACTATTTACAAAACACGGTCAGAATTTTGTGAACATGGTTTAAAACATTTAAGCAACACGACTGCTAGCCTTACGTGAACAACTCGAGAAGCCAACACCACATTGAGCTGTGACTGGAGACTAAACAACAAACAGCATTTGTGAAGGTTCTTGGTTTTCTTGCTTGTGACAGAAAGTTTCAAAACTTGAATTTTCAGTTTATAGCAAAACAAACAAACAAAAAAAGAAGAAGTGCAAATTTCTTGACAGAGGAATTCACAGTTAAGTTTCTGTAGAACTATCCTGATGCATGCTCAATAATCCAGGCAAAAAAGTCTTAAAAAGTTAAGTCAGGTCCTCTGGACGTTCAAAAAACACAATTATTATTTTATTATTTATTTATTATGAATTACTATAACAAAATAAATTTTGTTTGTTTGTTTTTTGAACGTCCAGAGGACCTGACTTAACTTTTTAAGATTTCTGTAGAACTCTTTTTTCATTTTTGTGAAATATCATCTGTTTAGTTTTGTTACTGTATGAAAACTTTGATAGTTTGCATTTTAACATGGCATTGTGTGACATGTTTACACCCATCAAATTAAATGTGAATTGGAGTGTTTGTGGAAAACAACCCTCCTGCCTGCCATTCATCAGTTGTTGTGCAGCACTTTTGATGCTCTTCTTCACCAAAGATCTCCTCGCAACATAAAGCTGCAGATAAGGCGCTGAGCCTCCGAGGTCACGAGGTGCAGTTTATTTACCAGTGGTCATTTGAAGAGAAGGATGTTACAGCCTGGGTATTTACCAGTTCATCACAAAGACATAAAGAAACACAAGCTTTCACTCCCACAACTTTAGAGACAATTTAAAGTTTCAAGTAACCCTAATGTGTATATTTCTGGATTGCCAGTAGAAATAGGAGTACTTAGAGAAAAGCTGTGCATGTAGGAGGAGAACATTCTAAATCTATCTGGAAGTGAGATTATCAATCTGGAATGAATCAATGAAAATGCAAAAAGTTTGACTTTTGAGTCAGTGCCTCAGATAAGTACAGCCTAACATCACATTGTCCTTTAATTTTTCTCATTGTGCACTTAAAGCATTTTTTTACAAGTAATTAAACATGTCTCAAGTTCTTCTCTAACTAACTTGTATAAATGCTGTGAAGCAGGTCTTCAAGCAGTTACATGTTTTCACTTCTATATGAACAATAAAACTGAGTTCAAGCATATTTTTGTCAAACCTTCAAAATAAAAAAATAAAAAACAAAGGCAGCTGTGGCTTAGTGGTTAGGGCAGTTGTCCTGTAATGAAGGAGTTGTGGGTTCGATTCCACCAGCAGTCACGTTGAAGTGTCCATCGGCAAGACACTGAACCCCTCATTGCCTCTGATGTGTGTCCCATCAGTGTATGAATGTGACCTAAAGCTCTACAGATTCAGCTTATCTTTGTTGAGATGTAGTAGAGGGATGTATGTGACAAGAATTAATTTTAAGATTCAAAAACTCAGCCAGACAACAATAAAGGTTAAATAGTTTATTGGTTTGCAGCTGCTGGTGGGAACAGCACTCCTCAAATCTGGGTCCAGATGTGGGAACAAATCTGCAGTGATATGACAATTAGTGGTCGGTAGGTTTCGGAGTTGGGATGATGACGTCACGTAGCTGGTGGAGATGCAGAAGCAGAGAAGTGTAGTGATTGCTATGAGCAATGGGCTAATCCAGAGTTGGGGCCCGTTAGGGGAAGCATGGGTCATGCACGGGGGCTCAGAGGTCTTTAAACAAATCCAAAGGGCAGTCCAGAATCCAGAATCTAAAAGCCAGGAAGCTTTGTCGTTGTCAGGATCAGAAGGGCAGAGCAAGAACCTATGGGAGCAGGCATAAAGGTAAATCCAGGAGGCAGGCTTGGAGTCAAAACAAGAGATTCAGACGAGATCAGAGAGGAAAAGCTGGACATCTAGTACCAACAATGGGTTTGATAATCTGGCAAGGAGCTTGTGTGACAAGAGCTCTTAAATAGAGCAGGCAGCAGGTGCAGGGCATGAGGCTAATTGATCTGTGGTGCAGAGTATGGATGGCATGACTTCATCTTTTTTAATGTCAACTTCAAGAATATAAAAGTCAAGTTGACGTCGAATAGTCCCTGTGACGTCATAGAAACTCAAAATGTCATATTATTATTAACCTATATTTATTATGAAACACGCGGCACGTAAAAAACATAATTTAAAAAAACGGGGGCGGGCTGTGGTGGATTAAACAAAGTTCGTTTGCTGTCAATAGTGTCATTGTTTACAGTTTTTGGTTTTCGATCCTGATTTACGTGTAAGTAAACAAGTGCATCAACATGAGCAGGATGAAGCTATTCCCAGCAAGAGAGAAAATGATCTCACTGTGAGTGCTGGTTGCCAGAAGGGTTAAACCACTTCTGCTGGTTGCTGGCCCACCACTGCAGCGGGTTCACCATTGTGGGAATCTACGGTAACCGGGGGGGGGGGGGGGGGGATCACGGACCTCTTCAGCAGCAGTGGAGCAGTGTGCTGATCTCCTGTCACTCTGGAAATGTGGCCCAAAAAGTTGCATCAAATCCTCCTCGAGTCTGGCTTTTTTTCCCCATCACCAGCTCACTCCGATCATTGGGCATATCCTCCATCACTTGACTGCCACTAGTGGACGTGAAATTTATAAACTCACAAGATGTCCTAGAATTGACTGGTCAACTAGCTGATTCAACCGCTAATGCAGAGTGGGTCTGGCTGAAGCAAAGCTTGAGAGCAGAGCATGACATGAAGAGGGCAGAAACATTGCAGTATGAATATGTTTGTACAAAGTAGTAGAGTGCTGTATGAATATGTGTGTACAAAGTAGTAGAGTGCTGTATGAATGTGAGTGTGGAGGTAAACAAGGGCACAGATTGTGTTGTAAAGAGCTTTGAGTACATTGATTAGATTGGATGGAGCTTTATAAGTACAGTCCATTTACCAATATTATACAAACCACATTATATAATGCACACTTATTGTGTCCTGTTAAGACTCTTGGACACTTCCAGACCCTAGTTTAGCTTAATATTTGTAAAACTGACTGAAACATAACATTTTTGTGCTGGGTAGTTTTAATGCTTTCCTTTCTGAAAGGTTTATCAGCAGTTCATTTATTATTTTGGGAGCAGATGGACACCCATTGGTTTTATATGTGGACCACTTGCAACTGAAGTTGGAGAGCCCTGTCCAAAATATAAATTGTCAAGCTATTCACACAAAACCGTCTTTGCAGAATGTGGCTGCACGGCTCGCTGGTCACTTGATCCAAACACTCAGAAATCAGTGGGACTGCAATGGAAAGTTCATGTACTGTTTTTTCGCACATGCGGAGTCTCCAACAGTTAGAGTGACTCATGAGACACCACTTCATGGGAAACATTTTTCTCAACAACCTTAAAATTAAAGATTGTACGAGCCAAAGCATCTTGTAGAAAATGAAGTCAGGCTTTTTATTTGATCATCACCACCAAACTTGTCAAACTTTCAAAAGGCAATTTTTTCTATAAAGTAACAGTTACCTGCTTAAACAAACGGATATGATTCCATTGATAAAATGACCTGAAAACAGTTTTATTTATTTAGGCATCTATCTATTGATTACAGATGTGGCACTCCAATCGATGGCTGAGGGAGTCTTAATGGCAGCGTGCAGAAGCACTTACTGCCTCAGACGGTATCCTATTCATACAACATCAATCCAACTTTACACTTTCCCTGTGGTTCCAATCACAAGGACCGATGGGAGCAGGAGGGGTGGAGGGAGGAAGGTCCAGGTACAGAGAAATAAACTGACACAGACCTGGAGAGACCAGAGAAGCTGCGGAGGTTCATTAAAACTTCCTCTATATTTAATCTGCTGTGTTCGGAGAGAAGATATGGATTTAAACTCCAATAATGGCTCAATCTGACAGTATTTTACTTAGAAGACTAAAAATACACTCTATATAATGTACATATATACATTTACAATATATATATGTGTATGTATATATATATGGTTGCACTAATTCTATAAATGTTTTATCAGATTTAATATATGTGCGTTTTTTTAATGTATTACTTTACACTTAAACAGACTTTAAATATTTACATGGTTCTATTGGATTCCAGACCTGGGATTGAATCAAATTAACAATAAATACATTAATAAATAAAATGGGAGGGGACGTGGGGGGGGGGGGGTGTCAGAGCCTAATTCTGTATATCATTTCTTTTCTGCTCTCCATGATTTATTGATGACACTCTGGATTTTCTCCAGTTCTTGTGGGAGAAGCAGAAAAGAGAAAGGTGGTGAAGTTGATGGAACGTAAGAGAAGTCAAAGAGGAGCATTTAAAGATGTCTGACAGGGAGACAAAGTGAGAGACACAAAGGGAAGGCCAGAATTAGGCAGTGAGAAAAAAAAGAAAAGACGAGAACTTACAGGAAGATAGACTAAAGGAAAACTGTTCTTAGTTAAACAATAAATATGGAGGTTTATTTTTATGAAGGCATGACGAAAAGTGAAATACTAAATTACTTTCTACTGAATGCAGCAGTGCATAAAGTCTCTCTTTGATACAGTTGTTGAATTACACAGTTTGGGCAGATTGACTAGATGTCTGCATGGCTTTAATAACAATTACATGTTAAAGTCACGATTCAAAGCACATTCTACAAAACAAACAGTGCTTGATGCTGGTGTGCAGTGTAAAAACAAGGTAATATGTTACTGAAGAAAAACTAGGAAAGAAACTAGGACAACAGTATTTCTTTGGAAAATAGCAGAGTGAGACAGCAGCAGAAAACTTTAAAGAATTCACCCTGAAAAACTCTGCTTTATAGCAAATATTTATTTTGTAAAGATTTAATACATTATTTCCACACCATTCATCACTCCTGTCTGTCATTTGTCCAAGGTTGGGTCATGGAGGGTGCAGGTCAGAGACAGAAGTTTTCAAATCAGCAACACTCTGCAGCTCCTCCTGGGGAATCTCAAGCTGCTCCCAGATCAGGAATATATACATTATATACACAAAAAAACCTCTTCAAGACACCAAGCTACTGGGGCTATGTTCATAATGCAGTCAAAAGCTGTCCAAATCAGATTTTTTTTTTGGCCAGTATGTGACCACTATCAAAATATCATTTTTTTTTTTCATGACTGCCCATGACAAATTGATTTTATTAAAATCCAATAAATCTAGTTTTCTGTCTAATTGAAATCTGTCTAACATTCTACATTCAACATACCCTGACTCTAGCTCACCACTTATTATTCAATATTCATATCTGAGTTTCTATGTATAAATTTGTTATATTTGAGTGTAATATGTCAATATAACGATACTACAGACAGAAGCATGTGATCCAGTTCAGGATGTTGCACCTCAGAGCCTGCGTAGATCATTCATGAACAACAGAGGTATAACTGGTTTACTGCTGTCCCTCCCCCTCCTTGTTGGCGTGTGGCAGACAGTCTCAGGACTGCTGATTTTCTTTCTCTGTCCACGGTGTCCTCGTTCACCGGGGACATCTTCCATTAGTGAGATTATGTCCCCAGTACAAGTGGATCAGCAGATCAGTCATCAGTATTCATTCTGAGGAGCAAAAGTTCATGGAGCCGAGAGAAGGGATAATATACAGTCAGGTACACAACAGGGCTTTTATTAATAAATGTAGTAAAGGTGTAATAAAGATGTAGTAATCAAGTCAGTTTTATTGTCATTTCACCACATGTGGTACATGAGGTGGAACAAAATTATATACTTAGGGTCCTAGTTACACCCCAAAATAGCAAAATATAATGTAAAAAACAAAAAACAGTAAATAAGCATTTAAGATATACACTAAGATATACGCTAAACGAATGCCATATGTTACGTTTAAAGATATAAGATATACACTAAACACTAATAATGTAAAACAATATGGCGTAACAACAGCAGCCGAACATTAGTCTGTGGTGAGTAGATGGGTAGGAATGAATACAGCGGTCAAGAACATTCAAGTCTAAATTTTCCTTAGTTCTCCTGCAAGAAGTTATGATTTTAAAATTATATATTTTTTTAACTGAGTGCCGATTGTGCCGATTTGTTTTCAAGAGAAATAGTCGAAGAGTAGAAGGAAATCAGAATATCTCTGTAACTGACAGTCAGATCGAGTTTCATCAAAGAATCTTTACAACATAATACAAACTTGTTGGCCTACAATTAAGCAATGAAACAGAGGAGGGCTTCAGATTTAACCATTTCCTTTTAGATTTTCACTCTTTTGTCAGAATTTCCATCCATCCATCCATCCATCCATCCATTCATCATCTTTACCCACATCTTCCATTTCGGGTCATGGGGGTCACTGGTGCCCATGTCCAGCTATCACTGTGTGAGAGGTGGGGGACACCTAGACAGGTCTCCAGTCCATCACAGGGACACCTGGACAGGACTCCAGTCCTTCACAGGGGCACATAGAAACAAACAAGACAAACAATCATTCACTCTCTCACTCGAGGGACAGTTTAGAGTTACCAGTCAGACTAACATGCATGATTTGGTCTGTTGAAGGAAACCGGAGTACCTGGAGAAAACCCATGCAGCACGGAGAGAACATACAAACTCCACCTAGAAAGATCTCTGGCCAAGATTTGAACCGGCAACCCTTTCACTGAGTGGAAACAGCTCTACCAACTGAGCCACCATACTACCCCAGGATTTGCATAAACTATTAATTTGGAAAAATCAAGAAGAAAAATTTTGATTTTTCCTTTTTTCTCACTCTAGATTTCACCAGGATCTAACTATTTTTCTATATCTCCTCATCTGTAACCAGCTCACCTTAATCTGTTATATATATAAGAATGGATGTTCCTAAAACTATCAGAATGAAGCAAGAAACTAGAACGTTGCTCTGACTGAGATCGGCACGACAGACAGATGTATAACCAGCAGCAGAGAGTCAGACAGATAAAGGTCAGGTGGGGACAGGCTGGATTAAACATCTCACGCTGTCCTGCATTCTCCAGCTGCCTCACATGCTTTTTCTATTTTAGGTCCTTCTGAGCAACATTGCGTCTTCTTCGTATACATAAATGAATGTGGGGGCTTGGTTTCAAGCCAGAATTGCTTTTGGTTTTGACAAAGCTAGACATCTGTATGTTTACAGCACTTCACAACAAAGTCAGCTATAGAGAAGACAAACGAGCCGTTTAGATTTATGTAGGTGTACTCGTGCTTGTGTCTTTGCATGACTTACAGAAAACTCATTAGATTTTTCTGTGAGCTTGACCTTCCGTGAACCTCTCCACATAATGATGTGCACATGTACTATGACAGCGTTTGTTACAAGATGTATAACTCTTGCTCGTCCTTGAATCCTTCTCGTGGCGAGCTTGAGTTTGATTGCGAAGTCTCCTCACGCAGACATCCTCTAAGATCGGGCCTTCCCCATTCTCTCTCGTTTCTTATTCTGTGAGGCAACCTCTGACTGCCCTTCCGTGGATCAGCATCATCAACCGTGGCACAGACTCTGCATGATTTCCTGCTGTCTCGATCGTTTGTTTGATACTGTCCATTTCTTCTCAGCTGTTTCTTTCCTCTAGATTAGAATGGACAGGTCAGTTTCCAATGAGTCCACCAAACATCATCTGGCTCTCATCAAATGAAGCAAGTGTTTTTGTATAGGCTGTTTTTCACTAGAAATCATTCATCATCTACTTTTAAGTTTGTTTATGTAACTCTGTCGGATGGGGAATTACCCTAATGTTTGTATTAAAAGGCTCGGGGGAATCGTAGCTTGTCTGTTGCGCTCAAGCACACGTTTTCCCTTTGGTATTATGATAAGGCTACTATAAATTACTTATAAAGATGACTGACCATGCCTCAACATTATAGCAATGGCAAATGTATTGTCTGCACGCAAATATATATATATATATAAATATATATATATATGTATATATATATATATATATATATATATGTATATATGTATATATATATATATATATATATATATATATGTATATCCATCCATTATCTTTACCCGTTTATTCCATTTTGGGTCACGGGGGTCGCTGGTGCCCATGTCCAGCAATCACTGTGCGAGGGGCGGGGTACACCCTGGACAGGTCGCAAGTCCATCACAGGGCCACATAGAGACAAACGAGACAAACAACCATTC
>NC_056514.1:15823870-15867939 GCF_014905685.2 Nematolebias whitei | reverse complement strand
CACACACACACACACACACACACACACACACACACACACCCTCACAATTGTAATATGAACAGATTGTTACTGGGCAGATGTCCATGTCCTGGACACTGGCAATGATTGATAGACTAGCAAGGCAGTCCTGCCAGTGGAAGTGACTGAAACATAATGCAGGACTCCTCCAACAGCTGCCAATGAAAAGCAAAAATCCCACACTGTGTCACCAGCACATCACTGCACACAGTCTTCCACCAGATTGGCCATTACCTTTGGGTCCAGCATGGGCCTGCAGGGACCTTGTACCAGGTCTGTCACTGGTGACATCAAGGCCGGCATGACAACTTGTGACAAGTCTCTGTGTGGGTCTTTATATTCAAAGGCAACAGCTGTCACAAATACACAATGTTTTCTTGGGTGAAAGTGGAGCTTTTTCTCTGTGCAATTAATCAACTGACCACACTGTACTGACGGATGGATAGACAGACTGACAGACAGACAGACAGGAAATTCTGTAGTCTTTGTTACAGAGGATGTTTTGGGTTATATTTTATTGACAACACTTTGTTCAGTATCATTTTTTTCACCACCAATTCAAACTGGTCCTGTCTGTAGTCAACAATGGAGCCAACGTTCTACATAGGTTTATTCTGTCTGTTGGTGTTGATGGCACCAGTAATGCTCCCCTTACTAACCACTGCAAACCAACCAGAGGACTGGCTATATCAGACTGGTAGAAGGGCTCTAACATCTTGATGCACCCATTGAAACACCCGAGCTTTCTCTATAAGTAAAGTCTACTCTTGCCTGTCTTGTATACAGCTTCGATGTGGGGACTCCAGTCCTGTCTGTGATTGTTTGTAGCACCCATGCACTTATAGTCCTTAACCTCCACTGCATCCTCTCCTATATTCCTCAGCAGCAGTGATGATGAAGTAGACATTGGCATATGCATATATTTTCTAATTAATGTTCAATTAGCTTTGTAGAGATCTATTAGAGTGCTGTGTGAATGGGTAAATGAGGCACAGATTGTAGTGTAAAGTGCTTTGAGTATCTTGAAATAAGATAGAAAGGTGCTATATAAGTACAGTCCATTTACCATTTACCATTTAAATCTGCATAATATGACAGAAAAGAAATTGTCATCAAAACTACTTTTGAAATTATTTTGCTTCAAGACTTAAATAAAAGTAATAAGCTATTCTCATTGGTTTGGTTTCAGTCTACAGGGCTCTGAACCAACTGCTGACATCAGAAAGGTGGAATTACTTTTTGTTCCTTGTATTTACAAAGAGATGAAACATATTTTATCCTCAGGGTTATTTTCCATATTTAATTCACAATCCAGTGGACAGTCATTTTGTAACAGAAAATTACATCATATTAAATGTCACTTCGTGACTACCAAGATGTTAGCAGACAAGTGAAATAGTATTTTGTTTCTATGTTTGCTTTTGATTTATTCTAGTCGTTAATATTTATTCACATTTTCAATGCCAAGAGCAATTTGTTTTACACATAAAAATTATTTTCGAAAACCATTTCAAACAGTTGTAGCAGTTAGGAAGCACTGTCATAACAGGATTTAGATATTGATTGTACAGTATGTCTAGTTTTAGCAGTAACAAATGAACACACAAGTTGCCAAAAGTACTGAATTTTCATGTTCTATATTTAAATTTCATCCCACCTGCTTTTACTATAGAATTCATTTATTGTTTGCTGTCCTGTTTCTGTATAATTCTACTCTAAGGGTTCTAGTGAACTTTCAGTTCTCTCACACAACATTTTGAAGTCAGACCCATGGTGTGTTTATTGCTCATGGACACAACGTGAAAGCAGTAAAGTTAATACAATACTGATGCAGGTCTGATCTGGAGACGTAAGCAGTAACGTGGCTTAATTATCATGTTTGTGTGGATATGGTGGTGACATGCAGCACGTAGTGTTGTTTCCTGGCTGATTCCTTGACGTCTATTCATTGTGAGGAAGCACACACAGCTACATCTTGGGCCACCTCTGTTTAATCTGTGCTGGTTACCAAAAGGAAACAGTGACATCTTCACAAGACTGTTTATGTTGCTAAATAATAAGTGATGTAAGGCAATAACTAGGACATTATTTGTTATTTTTGTCCCACTCTGTGGAGTGAAAAGGGGATTTTGGAAATATCTTTTGTCCGTTCATCTGTCCGTCTGTGCATGTTGTAAGCAAGATAACTTACACAAATGTATGTATCAACTTCCACTTTGATATATGGCTCCATCTAGGCATTGACAAGGCTCAAAAGGAACCTTGCCAATTTGGCAAGGTTGGTTGACAATTTGGTTGCAAAATTAAAATCCAAGATGGCTGCTGCCATAAATGCTATTGTATTGTGGGTCTGACTTTGTAAGAAGGCCCACCAGTGAATGTATTTTTATCAAAAGCTCTGTGGTTTTAATGTTGATTCTATTCTACTTTTATGACAGTGTTTTATTAATGTGTTATTGAATCTCTTAATTTTTACTTTCATCTGTTGATTTGGAGTTTTAAAGTAAGAATGGAAAGAAACTCTTGGGGATTGTCAGGATGTGCAGCAAAACTGCTGGCATAGCCCTACAGAACCTCACTGACCTACACCAGGTGAGGTCAGTGAACAAGCCCAGGCTGATTCTGGCAGATCTTGATCACCCAATCCATGGTGAATTCAGGTTCCATCCATCTGGACGCAGGTATCTCCTGCCCAGATGTAGGACAAATGGACAAAAAAAACTTCCCTTTAGCGATCAGACTTATCAACAAACAACGATGGTTTCTGTGAACCTAATTGCCTCTTGGGGATAATAAAGATTCTTGAACGTAATATCTTGAAATAAAAGTGAGGTACTGACATCAGTTTTGGTGTGTGGCTGCATCTAGGTATAAAAAATATTCCTTTCAAAAATCCAATATTGCCTCCACCATATATTTGTAAACTAGCCATCCATATTACTTGAGGAAACTGCTTTCTATTCCTTATGTTGCTTAAAAGTATACTTTCCTTGAATGATTAGGGTGGCTAGTGGGGTGGCCCAAGACTACTCTATTATGGCCGAGGCCACCACATGGCCCCGCCATTGCGCCAGTTGGTGGATTAAATTGTCCCCTCCCCTTTGCATGAACAGTCACTCTGTGTTGCCTCGGACAAGGGAAAAAAAAGAAAAAGGAAAAAAAAAAAAAAAATATATTTATACATAGACACTAAAATATAAATAAACTCCAACACAATTGCGTTAAACATATTTAACTCCTCCCTACTTCAATATCTTAAACCAAAAACATTAAGGTTTACTGACATTCCCTGGTCCATTCCAGTCCAGAAAAACCCTCTTCTCAAAAACTTCAAACATTCACTATTCAAATCCCCATGAGGGACATTCTCATATGGCTTCATACTAATTTCTTTTTCATCTCATACTTTATTATTGACTTGAAAACACAGTCATTCACACCAGGTTGGAGCAGATTTGCATCTGTAAAAACAATTGAGTTAAAACTATTTTTATGTTTGCTAAAACTGATCAGTTGTGGCAACCATTTCCTTTTCATTTGACTCCAAAAGTTAATTAGTTGTAGATGTACATCCTATGATTTTTTTTCCCCTAAAATTTTAAATCAGTTTGCTACTTCATGAAATATTTTGCTAATGGTCTGACAAAAGAACACACATAATTGCCCATCTTTTATGATACTGGGTGATAAAACATCTTTTGACTTTTTACCAGTCTTGGCATAAGTCCCTTCTGGATGAGACAGAGCTGATGGATATCCCTGAGGCAGCGGTCAATAGGCGATTATTACAACACACAAACACATACACATTTACTTCTCTGTACTAACGAGACTGAGCCCATAATAACCTCACTGATTGTTGAGCCACTGCATTTGCCCTTTCCACAGAGCCTTATCACACTCACACACATACACACACGTGAGTGCTGACATACACACTTCCCTGATAAACCTCCTGCAGACCCACATGTACGTATTTCTGCCCTAGCTCCAATAATATGTGTGTACGTATTGTTATGCATTCTCTGTGGGTTTAGACTTTGAGCTGGTTCATGGGTGCCATTGCCACTTAAGTTCAGTTAAATTTTCAAGGCAACGCTGACATCATCACCCTCACAGCTGTTTTCATGCTCTCACATCTTCATTCCTCCGACGATGGATTGTTTTCTCAGCAGCAGTACTGTAATTAAAGAGCTCAAATGAATGTCCCAAGTTGTGATCCACAAGAGGCCTGGGGTTTTATGACAAAGCTTAAGTTGCCTCCTGATGTCCACTGCTTTATGGAGAAACAAAGACAAGAGGGAGAGCCTGAAGGTGTCCAGGGACAGGTTTGATCTGAAGGCTCCTTTTTAAACAAAGGGAACTGAAGAAATAACCCAATGATAAGGCGTAGGTTGCCAGAAGATGAAAGGAGCAAATGCCACAGTAATCCCAACTCTGCTGTCAGACTGTTTTTTGCTATAAAGAAAAGCTCATGTTAGTTGAGTCTTGGTAAGACAAGTGCATATGCAAATGCTGGCATGCAATCTATAGTATGTCTTGTTTTTTTAAAGAAAGACCTTGCTTCAGCTGAATTATTTGTGCCTGACATCTGACGAAGCTCGAGGAGTTGCAGTTCAGAGTCAGAGTCAAAGATTTTTTTTATTTGTCATTAGCACCACATGTGGTACATGTGGTGGAACAAAATTGTGTACACAAGATCCCAGTTACATCCAACAATAAAATGTAAAAGAAAAACAGTAATAAGATCTAAGATATGAACTAAGAAAAAATGTTATTTAAAAATACGCTAAGTACTAATAGCATTAAAACAATAACAGTGGCACTAGCATGAGTCTGTGTGAGCAAATGACTTTGAATGAACACAGCAACATGAAACAGCTCAGCAGCAACATGTTGTGATTTTTCCTGGTTAGAGATTCATGAGTCTAACAGCCTTAGAGTAGAAGCTGTTCCTCAGTCTAATGATTCTAAACTTAATACTCCTTAGCCTCCTTCCTGACAGAAACAGAGCAAAAAGTGTGTGTGCTGGGTGAGTGGGGTCCTTCAAGATGCAGGTGGCCCTCTTCCTGCATCTGGAGGTGTAAATGTCTGTGATGGTGGAGAGGCTGACTCCAGCAGTCTTCTGTGCAGCCTTCACCACTCTCTGCAAAGCTTTTCTTTCTGCAGCTGTGCAGCCTCCATGCCACACGTTGATGCTGGAGCACAGGCTGTTCTCCACTGGACACCTGTAGAAGGAGGTGAGGACTGAGCTTCCCAGACCAGCTCACCTCAGCTGCGTGGGGAAGTAGAGTCTCTGATGAACTTTCTTGATCAGGCTGGTGGTATTGTTGCCCCAGCTGAGGATGTTATTCAGTTACACACCCAAATACTTGTAGATGGAGATCACTTCCACCGCAGATCCTCCTATGTTTTTTTTTGGGGGTGGGGGTGGGGGGGGGGTGTCCTTCTGACGTCCACGACCATCTCCTTAATCTTATTCACATTGATGTGAAGGTTGTTCTCCCTGCACCAGATCTCCAAGTGTTCCACCTCCTGCCTGTAGCTGGACTGACTGTTGTTTGGGATGCATCCCACCACCGCTGTATCATCTGCAAACTTTACAATGTGACAGCCTGGATGGGTAGGTGCACAGTCATACGTGAGCAGAGTGAACAGGAGAGGGCTCAGCACACAGCCCTGAGGGGAGCCAGTGCTGAGGGTTATGGTGGAGGAGGAGAAGTTGTGGATCCTCACTGACTGCGGTCTGTTTGTTAAGAAGTCTAGTACCCAGTTGCAAATGGAGGGGCTAAGTCCTAGTGTGAGTAGTTTGTCCATCAGGGTTTGGGGGATCATGGTATTGAAGGCAGACGTGAAGTCCACAAAAAGCATATGGGGTTCTTGTTCTGGCTTAAGTTTTACAAGGCAATAGCCTATGCTAAGGATTAGCTTGCTAACGTTAGAGGCACGTAACCATAATGGAAGGTCTACCTCAATCCAAGGAGTTGGATTGCGCAATGGTCTAGAGAGTGATGTTAAAAATGCCAAGTCAATGTGTACATTTAAGAAAAAGATCAAAGCTGAATTGTTAAAAAAGTATATATGAAGTAGCTTAGTGTGTGTTTTGTATTAGAATTAGAAAAATTAGAAAGTTATTAATTTTGTTCTGTTACTTGAAAATTATTATGATTGAAATAATTGTTTGAAAAAAGGGGCAGATATAATAAGATTTTTTCTTATTTCTGCTGCCTTTCATTTTAAATCTTTTGTATCTTTTTTATATTGTTATGGAATTGTTTTGTACTTTTTTAAAATGAATAAACTTTATACCATACCTTACCATAATTAAAGCAGGTTGGAGAATTGAAGAGAATTTATTGTGTAGTTGTGGTTATTGTTATTGTTGTATATTTTTTTCATTCAACCTTTGTTTAGACAGTTTAATCCCATTGAGCCTCGAGGATTCATTTACATGAGAGACCTGATTTCAACAAATAATGATGACAACAATGAACAACAGCAACAACAATAGACAATTATAAAAAAGCATAACACTTTTTAAAAAAATAATTTACAAATAAGATGGCAAAAAAGTAACATAAACAGCTAGATTATAAGGTGAATTTAGAAAACTAAAAACAGGAACATGTCTGCATTGGTCCTTGCCAGGAGTCCAACAGATTCTTAAAGCCACTTAGAGAGGTCAAGGTCGAGAGCTTCAGGTCTTTTTGCAAGATATTCCAGGAAACAGGAGCGGAGTAGGAAAAGGCCCTTTTGCCAAGTTCAATCCACTCTGAGGGAACACTGCAGGTAATAATGTCCTGAGAGCACACACTGTAGCTGCACTCATGCAGAGACATGTAGGACGAGATGTATGAAGGCAGCAGACCAAGAAGTGATTTAAAGATGAAAATGTACCAGTGGGAGAGTCTGCATGAAGTTAATGATGTCCAGTTAACCAGTGAATACAGGGTGCAGTGGTGGGTACGATAATCACAGACAGTTATGAAATTTAGTGCACCATGATAGACAGCATCCAACATCTGCAGGGTGCTTGTAGGAGCATTTGTGTAAATAATGTCACCGTAATCAATGGAGGGAAGGAAAGTCGCAGTTACAAGACACACAGTTACAGTTACAATTACAGTTACTCAGTTACACAGTTACAATTACAATTACAGTTACACAGTTACAATTTGTTTTACAGATCAGTTAAAATAAACTTACCATGCTCTGTTCAGCAAAATACACTACACAGTATTGCTCCCTGCTTCAGCTGAGCTGAAAGTGAAACTTAAGTGAACGGCCATGACTTGAAAGTAGTCCTCAAGTGCCCACTGCAGGATACATTGTAAAACTATGGCTGGTTCCAGCATTTTAGGGGTGAAAATTAGAAGTGTTTATATCGGCGCATAATGGGACAACTATCACAGATATCATCCATCCATCCATCCATCCATTATCTTTACCCGCTTATTCCATTTTTGGGTCACAGGGGTCGCCGGTGCCCATGTCCAGCAATCACTGTGCGTGGGGCGGGGTACACCCTGGACGGGTTGCAAGTCCATCACAGGGCCACATAGAGACAAATGAGACAAACAACCATTCACGCTCTCACTCACACCTAGGGACAATTTAGAGTTACCAATCAGCCTAACATGCATGTTTTTGGTCTGTGGGAAGAAACCAGAGTACCCGGAGAAAACCCACGCATGCACGGAGAGAACATGCAAACTCCACCCAGAAGGACCTGCTCACTGAGAGGCAGCAGCTCTACCAGTTGCGCCACCGTGCTTCCTTCACAGATACCAATATGACCCAAAACTTCTATATTGACCTAAAATATTGGCCCTATTGATATATCAGTCAGGCTGTAATAATAGGTGTGGCTCGTAATGACTAAGCAGGGAATAATCAGTTCAGTTGGTTGCCTAGACATAACTACAGGCACCAATTATTTGATTGGTAAAAAGGCCAAAGATCTAATTAGATAATAATAATAATAATAACAATAATACTACTACTAATAATAATAATGCATTTTATTTGTTAGCACCTTTCAAGACACTAAGGATACTTCACAACATTAAAAACACAAAATTAAACACAAAATTAAACAATACAAAATGGCTTTAAAAACACTAAACCAAGAAGAAAATAACAAAAAATTAGAGAAGGCTAACTTGAACAGATGAGTTTTGAGTTGTGATTTGAAGGTCTGAAGGGAGTCAATGTTACAAATGTCTGGGGGAACAGCAAAAGGCTCTGTGTCCCATGGTGCTGAGGTGGATGAGAGGCACGTTGAGGTGGATGGAAGAGGAAGAACGAAGGGAGCGTGAATGGGTGATAATGTGCAGGAGATCGGACAGACAGGGAGGGGCGAGGTTATGGATAGCCTTGAATGTGTACAACAGGATTTTAAATTGAATTCTGAAAGTGACTGGAAGCCAGTCAAGTTACTGTAAAACTGGTGAAATGATAATAACGATGCGAGCAGCTGAATTTTGAACCATTTGAAACTTACGGAGTAACTTTTGCAGCAGACCAAATAGGAGAGAGTTGCAGTAATCAATTCGAGAAATGACCAAGCTATGAACCAGGATGGAAGCAGAGTGCGGGGAGAGGGATGGAAGGAGACGGTTGATGTTTCAAAGGTAGAAGTATGCAGACCGGGTAATATTATTGATGTGAGAGTGAAAAGAGAGAGTGCTGTCAAGAATGACACCCAGACACTTAACGTGAGGGGAGGGAGAAAACATGAAGCTGTCAATGGTGAGAGAAAAACTGTTGACTTTAGATATGGTGGATTTAGTGCCGATGAGTAGAAACTCTTTTTTATCACTGTTGTAGTGAACTAATTTAAGGAAGTTAGATGTAAACCAGGATTTAATTTCAGCTAAGCAGGAAGTGAGGGAGGAAGTGAAGAATTAGGTGCAATGGATAAGAAGAGCTGGGTGTCATCGGCAAAACGATGGAAATGAATGTTAAATTTACGGAAGATATTGCCAAGGGGGAGAAGGTAGATAATGAAAAGAAGGGACCCCAGGACAGAGCCTTAGGGCACACCTGAAGTGACAGGGGAGGAGTGGGATCTGAATGATTTAAGTTGGATGGACTGAATGCGGCCAGAGAGATATGACTGAAACCAAGCGATGGGTGTATGGGTGATGCCAGTGGATGAAAGTCTGCGGAGGAGGATGTTGTGGGAGATAGCATCAAACGCCATACTAAAATCGAGGAGGATGAGGAGAGAAAGTAAACCAGAATCTGCTTCCATGAGAAGAGTGTTAGCGATTCTAAAGAGAACAGATTCTGTGCTGTGACCGGGGCAGAAACCAGACTGGAACTGTTCATATAGACTGTTTTTGGTTAAATGGAGGTGGAGTTGAGAAGTGACTTTTTTTCCCCAGAATTTTAGAGATGAATGAAAGGTTAAAAATAGGGTGAAGATTATTGAAAATATTTGGATCCAATACAGTCTTCTTAGGGATCAGAGTGACAACTGCAGTTTTGAAAATAGTTGGTACAGTTCCTGAAGAAAGAAAAGAGTGAATTATGGCAGACAGAAATGATAGGGAGAAGTGAAAAAAGGCAAGAATGTACAAGTACTGTTGGGAGAGGATCCAATGAACATGTGGAGGACTTGGATTTCAGAATGAGTTTGGCTATTTCAGAGGTAGGAGGAAGCTGAAAGACGGAAAAATGCTGACCGAGGGGAGAAGGTTTAGATGAGGGAGGAAGAGGAGAGACATGACAAAGTTGCTGATGATTTTTTTCTGATTTTATCATTAAAAAAGAACATGAGAGTATTACAGGTGTCATTTGAATAGAAGTGAGAGGGAAGAGAGTCGGGGGGATGAAAAGTATTGTTTAAGAATGAAAAGAGGATCTTGGTGTAACCTTTATTGGAGGAAATGAGGCCAGAGTAGAAAGCATATTTAGTTTGTGATATTAAGATCTTGTAATGTGATGTCTGAGAGATGTACATGTCCTTATGGATGGTAAGACCAGATAGATTTTTTTATAGAGTCGTTCCAGTTGATGACATTTGGCTTTGATGGACCGGAGTTCAGGAGTAAACCAGGGGGTAGAATGAGTAAAGTTAACAGATCGTGTTTTAACAGGAGCAAGGGAGTTGAGAATAAGGGTTAATTGATTATTATGTTGAGCAGTAAGTTGACCAGGTGTCAGAAGATGTCCAGGTATCAGAGTGGAGGTAATACTAGATGAAATAGAATCCAAATTAATGTCTTTAATGTTCCTGAACGAGATGAGCCGGGCTGTCTTGGTTGATGAAACACACAGTGGAACATGAAATGATAGGAAAAAAATGATCAGAAAAGGAGAGTTCATCGACTTTAGAGTCAACAGGGGTAAGCCCAGAACAAGAACTCAAGGCCAATGTATGGCCTCTGATATGGGTGGGAAAATCAACAAGTTGATTGAATCCAGAACTCTCCAGGCAGGATTAAAAAAAATCATTGGTGAGTGGGAGGTAAAGATTGTCAATATGAATGTTAAAATCTCCCAATAAAATAATATTAGGTGACAAAGCAGACAGTTGAGAAAGAAAGGCAGAGAAATAATTTAAATAATCTTTGTGAGGTCTTGGGGGGCGATAAACTGTGGCAATGATGGCAGGAGTGGGTCCAGACAGTTTACACACAATGCTCTCAAATATAGTCTGCATAATGTAGTTTTATACACACAAATAAAGGCAATGACTGATAAACCATCTCTCCATCATTTTTATTTCTGATTTTTAGTCAACACTCTGTTTACTCAGGCACTCTTGTCCATTTCAGGGACATTTAGTCATCTATGTTTAGAGTTGCTGATGTGGAGCTTGTTACTATCCACTCTGAGCAAATACGAAGAGACGCAGGTGTACTCTGGCTTGCTTTGCAGAAAGCCCATTAGTTCACAGTACATAGATTACAAAGCTGACTGAGCCGGAGCTGGACCTGGACAGGAAAGCAGAGGAAGCAGACCTAATCTGTCTGCTAACAGATGGCTCCCCGATCACACACAGCACTCGGCCTGCCAACCATGTTGGAATGGAGCGACTGCCCATAGCGAGGTTGCAGAGGTTGCGCAAACAGGAGGGGACGATTGTTATTGAATATGAAATCTTGATCACTTCGAATGAGCTCACTATCCAGGTCGGGACAGGTCCAGAAAACTGATTCTCTTACCTGCCAGATCAATATACTGTAGGTTCTTAATTTTTTTTTTAAGTGTCCGTCTACCTGTCACAACGGAGGTGTTTATCCAGATAGAACAGACTGAGGAACACAGAACTCAACTCTTATGAGGGTATAAAGTGATTTATTTACAGTGATTAAATAAATACTATGTTCAGGTGTGACACCCTGGGAACCCTGGAAGGGAAGGTGAAAGGTCAGAGGCTGTGAGGAGCAGTTAGATATTGGTTTCTTACAGGACGACAGTAGGAGGGCAGAGTAAAGAAGAAGAGGGAGGGTTCCAGATCCAGGAGGTCCAGCTGAGAGTTCAGATGGAACGTGGAGGCAAGTGGTAGTAAGGCAGAGGAGCTGCTGAGGAAGACCAACAAGGAGGACTCGTTACTCACAGGTAGACACAGGAGTCGAGGATTCAAGGAGAGTCAGTTTGTTCCAGGACAGGAGGCGCAGAAACCAGGTTCCGTGAGAGCATGAGGAGAACACAAAGATAAGTTTACTTAGATCTAGAGGAAAAACACAAGGGGGCTGAAAGTACAAGTACCAGAAGGGAAGTAATGCTCCAGCAAGGAAGGACACTCTTCTGCAGCTTCTTATTGTCCTGGTGATGATTGTCAACTGTAGCTTGCTGGCACCACCTCTGGAACCAGGAACCTGCAGAAAGAACTGGGAATCCTACACTGCCTGTGTTGTCATAAAACGTTTGTCTCGTGTGACACTCTCATTCAGATGGTTAAATGCTTATTTTTACTTGTAATACAGTCAAATATAAAACTCATCTAAAAATAAAAACTCAGAACCAGACCCCGAGACAATTCTTAAAAGTTTGATCTGACAAAATAACTTTATGGTTTTCAAATTGTTGACACTCTTTTGTGGATATGAGGATATTTAAACTCTGCATCTTGTGTGCTGCAGGCTGTACCAAAGTTTAATGCATTTACAAATACATGTAAGTTTTTTTATTTATTTAAACTTTATGATAGATGGCAGACATTATGTTGACTGCTGCCAGGTTTCAGGAATAGGAGCTTTTTAACCAAGTAATCAGGACCTGATCATAAAAACACTCACGTTGCCAGAAAACTTTCCTGTTTTCAAAGAGTTGATCATTAAAAAACACATTTTTAACATTTATGACACTTTTTTTTTTTTTCATTTTTACAAGAAGGAAAACAAACAAGATCAAAATATGCAGTCAGCAGCAGCTGCAGCCAGGTGTGCACATTTATTACAGAACCAAAGGTTAGGAGTTAGGTTTTGGTCTTTGCAGAGCAATATTTTGTTTCAATATTAAAGTTATGCAATCAGCAGATTTATCAGCAGGTTTTACTCAAAATTCATGTCTAGTAAATCTAAATGTAACCAATAAAAGTACTTTCATGCATCGAGCTTGACAACAACTTAGCTGAGTTCTGATTCATGGCTTTTCTGGTTCCACACTGCCTATTTCATTTCTGAAGATGTGTATATGTGCAGGAAGTGACCAGAGTGAAATAATACCATTTCTAACCAAACTTGGATTTGACAGGTGTCAATCAAGAATGACCTTAAAGGTTATCTTATTATGTGTTCCCGCAGATCTAAACAAAACCTTCCATTAATGATCTATCATGTGTCTGAGCTGATACCTGGGAAAGAGCTATGGCACCTGGAATAATAAAAGGTCTTAAACTGAGAAACATCCATCTGTAATTTGCTCACACATTTGTAATCCAATCAGAAAAGAGGGTGGGATTTCTTATCGTGTAAATGTTCTTATAATGTTCCATTATGTATTGTTAACAATGGGATCAAACAGGGTTAGAGTAAAGAGATTCAATATTGAAAATGTGGAGGCAACCGATTGTCCGAGTCAGGAAAAAAGTTTGCTTAAGGACCATATAGTATATTGCAGATTTGTCATCAACTTTAACTGAAAAGTCTCAGTTGCTGTAGGACATTTTCAACATTTGCAAATGCCTCAACTTCAACAACCCTGGATAAAGTGCACACAACCTTTGTGGCAAAGAGCACTGCTCTTGTCTGTGATACCCTTGTATTGATCTACCAGTATCTTGACCAGGCTGCAGGTGCTCCCTGGAGAACCACATTTTACCTGTGTAGAATGCACCCCCCCCCCCCCCACACACACACACACCCACTTGAATGGCTGTACCGGGAGTGGTCTTTGGAACCATATGGATTTGGTAGTGCATGGGGATAATACATGTTCAACTATGAGAGAGAGTTCAGTTTATATCAACTGGATGAAGATGAGAAAAAGAAGACTTTAACTCAAGGTTCAATGTTCAAGGTTCTTTATTGTAATTAGCATCACATGTGGTACATGAGATAGAACAAAATTGTATACTCAAGGTCTCAGTTACACCCCAAAATAGCAAAAATACACAGTAGAATAGAATAGAATAGAATAGAATAGAATAGAATAGAATAGAATAGAATAGAATAGAATAGAAACAGCCTTTATTGTCCCACGGATGGGAAATTCAAGTGTAACAGCAGCAACAGATAAAAAGATTCACACAAAAGTTCCTAAATGTTAAAAACAATATACGTATAAAGAAGTAAGATAAACAATATCAATAATAATGTTCAGTATGTATTGGAATATTGAGAATGGCAGACTATTTACAGTACAGTATTATAGGCAGAGTGTATGTTTTAGCAGTATAAAAAGAAACGAACAGTATACAGTAAGATATACGATCAAAACTAAACAAAAAACAAAAATACTGTATAAGATATACACTAAACACTAATAATGTAAAATAATACAGTATATTAAACAGCAGCCCAAATATGAGTGTGTAGTGGGCAGATGAGTATGAATACAGCAGCATAATGGCAAGAGTTCAGCAGCATGGATAATCAGCACCACAGATAAGTCACATATCACCAATTAAAGTGGCATTACAGTGATTTTTTTCTTACATTGATTATCCTGGTAAGGAATTTATGAATCGTAACAGCTTCAGGGTAGAAGCTGTTCCTCATTCTAGTGGATGGACACAATGTTCTGCAAACTTTTGCCTGAGGGGAGCGGGGCAAAAAGTGTGTGCTGGGTGAATGGGGTCCTTCATGATGCAGGTGGCCCTCTTCCTGCATCTGGAGGTGTAGATGCCTGTGATGGTGGGAAGTCTGATCCCAACAGTCTTCTGTGCAACCTTCAACACACTCTGAAGAACTTTCCTTTCAGCAGCTGTGCAACCTCAGTGCCACACATTGATGCTGGAGCACAGGATGCTTTCCACTGCACACCTGTAGAAAAAGGTGAGGGCTGAGCTACCCAGTCCAGCTCGCCTCAGCCACCTGAGGAAGTAGAGTCTCTGATGTGCTTTCTTGATCAGACTGGTAGTGTCGTTGCCCCAGCTGAGGTTGTCATTCAGGTGCACACTCAAATACTTGTAACTACAGACCACTTCCACTGCAGATCCTCCTATGTTCAGAGGTGGGGGGTAGGTGTGCTTGCTCCTTCTGAAATCCATTGTCATCTACTTTGTCTTCTTCACATTGATGTGAAGGTTGTTCTTCCGGCACCAGTTTTCCTGGTGTTCCACCTCCTGCCTTTAGACGGACTTATAGTTGTTTGTGATGCATCCAACTACTGCTGTATCATCTACACACTTTACAATATGGCAGCCTGGATGGGTAGGAGCACAATCATAAGTGAGCAGAGTGAACAGGAGAGGGCTCAGCACACAGCCCTGAGGGGAGACATTGCTGAGGGTTATGGTGGAGGAGGAGAAGTTGTGGATCCTCAGACTGCGGGCTGTTGGTTAAGTCCAGGACCCAGTTGCAAATGTAGCTGCTTAGTTCTATTGTGAGTAGTTTGTCCATCACAGTCTGGGAAATCATGCTGTTGAAGGTGGCTGTGCAGTCCACAAAGAGTATATGCATGTAGGAGTCCTGCTCCAGGTGGGTGAGAGCAGTGTGGACCACAGAGGAAATGGTGTCCTCTGTTGATCAATTCTTATGTTATGCATATTGGTGTGGAACCTCGATGATATTGATGGTAGCTTTGATGTGTGCTATGACCAGTCTTTCAAATAATTTAGTAACTATTGGGGTGAGGGCTACTGGCCAGTACTCATTCAGTCCAGTCACACCAGAGCTCTAAGGAACTGGAATGATGATGACAGTCTTCAGGCAGGTGATAACAGTTGCCAGGGTGAGCGAGGAGTCAAAGATATCGTCCAGCAACTCACAGAGCTGATCGGCACAGTCTACCTCCTGTGGAGTGCGTGGAAAACTCGTGTAGGAGCATGAATGTACAACAACCAGGAAGTTCTGAGGCAGGCAATAGTACAAAATATCTAAACCACTAAATTCAATTAAATTCAGTTTATTTATATAGCGCCAAATCACACCAAGTTGTCTCAGGGCACTTTACAGGAGTTCACATACATAGAAAAGCCTATTAGTAAAGTTCTCTATCTAAAGAAGCCAGCAGACAAGTTGAATCTTGGCTTTGTCGTAGTCTCACATCCTGAGCAAGCACAGTGGCAACAGAGGAAAGGAAAAACTCTATTTTAAACGGAAGAAACATCCAGCAGAACCAGGCTCAGGACAAGCGGCCATCTGCTTTGACCGGCTGGTTGAGAGGACAGGAAGGAGAGACAAACGAACACAGAATGGTAGGTTCACATATAGGTGCAGGTGTACCTGAAAGACAAAAGAAACCCCATATGTTAAGGATAGAAGAAACAATTACAAATACAAAACAGGTTGAGCAGAGTAAGTAAAGACAGTAGCAGAGTGAAAAAGTGTGGTCAGTTTGTCCTCCAGCAGTCTAAGCCTATAGCAGCATAACTAAGGGACAGCTCAGGAAACCCAAGCTAACCCTAACTATAGGATTTAGCAAAAAGGGGAGTCTTAAACCTAGTTTTAAAATTGGATAATGTGTCAGCCTCACGGACAGAGATTGGAAGTTGGTTCCACAAGAGAGGAGCCTGATAACTGAAAGCTCTGCCTCCTATTCTGTTTTTTGTAAATTCTAGGAACCACAAGTAAACCTGCAGCTTGAGAGCGAAGTGCTCTGTTAGGAAAATATAGACCAATAAGATCTGTAATATAAGAAGGAGCTAGGTTGTTGAGAGCTTTGTAGGTTAGAAGTAGGATTTTGAATTATATTCTGGATTTGACATGGAGCCAATGGAGAGAAACAAAAACTGAAGAGATATGATCTCTCCATCTCCAGTTAAGACTCTGGCACAGCATTTTGGATCAACTGAAGACGTTTTAAAGAAGTTTTTGGACCATTGCAATAGTCCAGTCTAGACTTGGCAAATGCATGGACCAGTTTTTCTGCATAATTTTTAGATAAGATGTTTCTAATTCTAGCGATATTACGCAGGTGGAAGAAGGCAGTTCCAGTAATGTTTTTAATGTTGGGGATAAAAGACTTGTCAAAAGACAAAAGACTGATCAAAAATAACACCAAGAGTTTTAACATTAGAACTGGAGGCCAGATTAATGCCATCTAAGGAGGGTGAAAAACTGAAAAATTAATTCCTAAGGTGTTCAGGTTCAAAAACCAAAACCTCAGTCTTGTCTGTGTTCAAAAGGAGAAAATTAAGGGCCATCCAGGTTTTTATGTCTTTAAAACATGCTTGTAGTCCAAGTAACTGATTGTATTCATTGGGTTTTATGGACAAATATAATTGTGTGTCATCAGCATAACAATGAAAATGTATCCCATGCTGTTTAATAACTAATGGAAGCATATACAAAAGTAAAGAGTATTTGCCCAAGCACTGAGCCCTGAGGAACTCCATAACTAACTTTGGTGTATGAAGAAGATTTATTATTTACATTTACAAACTGGAATGTATCAGATAGATATCTGTCCTGAGCCGGGGGAAATGAAAGCTCACCATCCATCCATCCATCCATCCATCCATCCATCCATCCATCCATCCATCCATCCATCCATCCATCCATCCATCCATCCATCCATCCATCCAATAGGTACTGCTATTTCATTGATTTGAATCCAGAAATACAAATTATCTCATCAAGAGACTATTTAATTTAATTTAACATTTAATTTAATTTAACATTTCTAAATGTTGAAGTGAACCACTCATTTAAATCAACTGTGAAACAGTATTAATGATTTTTAAACCTCATTAGACTTTGATCATACAGTTAAATGTCTATTTACGAAGTAAGTGTGCATTTAGTCGTCTGTCTGAATGAGGAGTAGTGGATGTTGGTCGAAAGTCAGAGACAAGTTATGAGAACGAAGTGTCTTGTTTTAAAACTCTCAGACAGTAAATAAGAGCTGCTGGCACCTGCTTTGTCTCACCTCTTCATAATATTTCTCTGTCTGTACTAACCATTTTTAAAAACATTCCTGCTGCCTCCTGACTCCTTGTGACCCTCTGACATCACTAAAACTACACCCCTGCTGGTTTTTTCAAACAGTCAGGAAGTACCACATAACAGGAAGTGGATACCCCTTTAAAAGGCAACACTTCTTGAAACTATTCAGTCTTAGTCTTCACGAGTCGTCTTTTGGAGACTTCGTAGTCTTTTCCAGTCTTGCTGGAACTTTCAGTCGAAGATGAGACTCAACTAAGTAGCGGATGGATTTGACCATGTGCCAAGGGTCTCTCCATTCCAGCGTAGTCACAGCCTGCCTCGGCTATGACTCAACCCGAGCATTAAAAGCTCAACTTCTAAGGAAGCTTATTCGGTTGAACCGAGTACTTCGTCGCGATTTCTGATGACCCCAGCTACTCTAACCGGAGACGCTGAAAAGGGAGCGTACCAATGGACTTCTGTTCCGCCGTGGATGCATCCTCTGCTAAGGTAACAAAGTCGCTGCACGTCCTGAATTGTACCGGAGGGCTAAGCTGGATGCCGGAGGAAGGGTGTCAGGTTCTGGTTCAACACATAACTTTCATCCTTAAATCTAAACTTCCTCCTTAAATCTATTCCTCCTCTCTTAAGATTCTTTATTCGCCAGTAAATCATGCTAGATGCCTTCAGAGATGAATCAGTCTCAATCAGTAATTTTGATGTATTGAATCATTGAATTGAATTTGATGTATTTGCACTCATTGTGTCTACTTGTAATGTTCATTTTAGATGTGTGGTTTTCTTTCTTGTTCACATATATACATTTTATTTTTAGCTTTGCTTTAAAGTTCTTGTTTTGTGATTTGTACATTTGTGTGTTAAAATAAAGTTGAACTGAAGGTCGTCTCTTTTCTTTAAACATGTTTGAGGGAAATATTCCTGAGATCCAATAGTTTTGTGTCTTTCTATGATTTTCAGCTGAGTTAACAGTCATTAAAGTGAAAACAGGATTTCATGATGAAGCTGGCACTGTTTATTTATTTATTTTTTAAATCTTCAACGCTCTGCTAGTCTCACACGATCCTCTCCTCCGGAGACAGGACTGGCAGGCTCATCTTCCCAGCTCCGTGCTCAGCTGGTGACTCGCAGAGGCCGTTCCAAGACCCCAGCCGCGCGTAATCATGAAAGCCCGACACGCGCAGACAGGCGGACAGAGACGGGTCTGCGACGAACGGTGGAAGCAATTTTAAAAAACATTTTATGTGTAAAAAAATAATAATCATTTTTAAATCGCTTCAGCAATTTTTTAAAAACATTTTTTGGATAAAAACAAAATATTATTTTATTTAAAAATCGCTTCCACCGTCCATCCCAGACTGTCCAGTCCGCCTTACTGCCGGATGGGATCGGGATTCGGCCTTCATGATTACACGCGGCCGGGGTCTCACAATGGCCTTCTGCAAGTCCCCATCTCCAGCTTAGCAGTGATCAGCGGAGCTCTGAGCACACAAGGCTGGTATCCGGAACCCGAGCCTCCGAGTCGGCACATCGAAGGATCTTCTGCGGTGACCAGCGGAACTCGGAGCTGGGGAGATGATGCCCTGCCCGGCCTGGCGCTCCGAGGCTCCGGGGGGAGGATCGGGGTACACCAGCAGAGCTCCATCCAGCTTGCTCTGAATTATGTTGTCAGCCACCAAGCACAAAAAATGCCAGCACATCAGCATTAGACCAAGATGTTGTCAGTATTGTTTTTAAAATCTTTAAAATAAGTCCAGCCACTGCTCCAGTCCGAGAAATTGCAAATGGTGGATCATTGTTTTGAAAAGTTTCTGAAGGACCCAGTGACTCCGCCCCTGACCAATCAGTGACCGACAGTGTTCTGATGTCACGTTTTAGTACCTCTTCGTTCGGGTTAGAACCACAGAGCCAAGGGTACTGAAAATAGTAACAGGTGCTAAGTACCGGTACTAATGGAAAAGCCTCAGAACCGGGCCAAGTAGGGTCCAGTCGGCCTGTACCAGTACTAATGGAAAAGGGGCATTAGTCTGTCCAACATGTCCTGGGTCTTCCGCAGGTCTCCTCCCAGTCAAACATGCCTGAACCACCTCTCTTGGGAGGTGCCCAGGAAGCATCCTTACCAGATGTCCAAACCATCTCAATTGGCTCCTCTCAATGTGGAGGAGCAATGGTTCTACTCAGAGCCTCTCCCGGATAACTAAACTTCTCACTCTGTCTTTAAGGGAGAGTCTAGCTATCCTGCAGAGGAAACTTATTTCAACCACCTGTATCTGCAATCTCGTTCTTTCAGTCACTACCCAGAGTTCGTGGCCATAGGTGAGGGTAGGAACATAGACTGAACGGTAAATAGAGACCATTGCCTTACATCTCAGCTCCCTCTTCATCACAACCAACCAGCACAGAGTGCTCAATACTGCAGACACTGCACCGATCTGTCAATCTCATGTTCCATTCTTACCTCACTTATGAACAAAATCCCGAGATACTTGAACTCCTTCACTTGAGACAGGACCTCACCTTCAACCTGAAGAGAGCAATCTACTCTTTTCCAACTGAGGACCATGTTCTCAGATTTGGAGGAGCTGTCCACCAATGATTGCAAAACAAGTAAACATGGGACGTTTCTATCGCAAGCTGAAATTGCAGAGAAAATACTTCAAAGCAGTCTAGCAGAGTAAAGATATTGTGTTCGGTCACTGTCCTTTTAAGTAAGCATACGCAAATCTGACCACAAGATTCCCTCAAATGTCTTTGTCCTGGAGTCTGTGAATTCTGACTGTGGTGTATTCAGAACACTGTTGGCTCTACCAATTGACATTTGGGTGCAAAAATTGGACGATAAAGGTGAGCAAATCTCCAACATTTTCCGCAGCCACTCGTGCTGGTCCAATTTTCTTGCTGCGAAGAATAACTCTAAAATTTTAAGCCCAGCCTCCCAGTGTCCATAATCTACAATACATGAGATGGATGGAGGGGTCCCTGTTATAAACTTTTTGGCTTCAACTTGATACAGACCAACATGAAGAAAATGACCAAAGCAGGCAGACAGACCATGCTGACCTTTTGCTGGGAAATTTATATGCCCAGCCTGAAGATACATTGGAGGATTACAGTTTGGGTCCTTACTATCCACCTCCTCCGGTATTCTACTATTATCTAACTTTCTTGCCTTCTTCAGCCTCTTCCCTCTTCAAGGTTCTACCCACCATCACTTGAGGATTGTCTAGGGGAAAAAACAAAACCATTCTTCCTAATAAGTGAGAACTTATGCAAGGCCGTCAAGGGCAGTCATCCAGAATAAATCAGTATTCCACCACCTCATCTCCGATACCAGATCACGGAGATGAAATTCACGTTTGTTTCACCTTGAGTCTGGTCAGGACAGTAAAAACTGCAGTTGTTCACCTACTCAATGTAACCATGGGAAAATAGTTGTAAGAAAGTTAAAATGGATGTATTATATCTCACGTAAGCCAGCAACAACAGTGCTGTTTAAAAATATGAGGACGCACTATTTTATATGAGTAACTTTCATGGAATCATTCGGAAGTTCTTAAACCTTTGGTTTTTGGTTTGTTCCTGCTATCCAATGACTATTCATTTTCCACAACATATGGACAAGGAGAAGATGCACGCTCCAGCGTACCTGTCGCTGGGGGGGAGGAACCCCACAGCTCCAGCAATCTCTGGGGGAGGATGATCACAGTGGAGAACTTTATTAGCGAGTACACCAGTGCTGATAAAGTGAACGTGTCAACTGGGACATGGGAGCAGTTCCAGAAGTTGTGAACAGAAAGGTGTATGCTGTACTCCCTTCTGCTGGCTCCTTCTCAGCCTGATTCTTCTCCCAGCTCACCACCTGCCATGCTGGTCCCCACACCAGCACCAGACTTGCTGGGCTCTCATCATCCAGAGGTCCTCGCTCTTCCAGAGGTCCTTGCTCTTCCAGAGGTCCTCACTCTTCCAGAGGTCCTTGCTCCTCCTGCAGGTTCAGCTGCAGCAACGCTTCCTGCTATCCCTGAGGCAGCCACGTCTTCTCAGCCAACAAAGCAGCCAAGCCAGCTTCAGCTGACGAAGCAGCCGAGCCGCCTCAGCCAACTAAGCAGCCAAGCTAGCCTCAGCCGATGTGAACAGATGCATCGACACAGACAGACACCTCGAAGCAGACAGAGGCTCTTGTGTCTACTTGTGTCTACTGCAGCACATGAACTGGTTCCCACACCAGCTCCAAGACTGGTTCCCACACTAGCTTCAAGACTGCTTCACGCACCAGCTCTAAGATTGGTTTTCACACCAGTTCCAAGACTGGTTCCCACACCAGCTCCAAGGCTGGTTTCCACACCAGCCAAAACCTCACTGGTTTCCACACCAACAGAGGACTTTGAGGTCTTTCTGCCAATGTCTGTTCCAAGGGTCTCATTGCCTGCAGCCGCTGCTGCCCCAGGGGTCTTATCACCTTTAGTCACAGCCGCTCCCATGGCTCTGTCACCTGCAGCCATGACCTCCCCTGTGGCCTCTCCTTTGGCCTTGTCACCTGCAACCATGGCCTCCCCTGTGGCCTTTCTTTTGGCCTTATCACCTGCAGCCATGACTCCTCCTACAGTCTCTCCAGTGGCCTCTGTACCTATCGCCACATCCTTCCCGGGGGTCTCCTCATTCATTTTCTGCCTGAGTCCAAGAGGGTATAGGTGGATGCCACTGCTGCCCATAAAGGGCCATACGCCAGAGCTCTGGCCTTCAAACGAACGGTCTCCTGGCCACCCAACAGAACCCTGGTTCTAAGACGAATGGCTTCCTGGCCACCCACCAGAGCCCTGGTGTAAGGATGAATGGTCTCCTGGACATCCACTTGATCTCTGGCCTGCAGACGGATGGTCCCTAGGCTGGCCCCCAGATCTTCTGCTTTGCTTTGGATGGTCTCCTGACTGCCCACCTTGACTATGGGGGTTAGGGTTTCTGTGTTCCCATTTTGTGTTCAGTATTTGCCCAGGTTCCTACCTGTCGAACCTTTGTTTTTTGTTCCCTGTGTGCCCTACCTCTTCATTTTTCTCAACCACCACCCAAGTGGATGTAGCTCTCTCTTTAGGATTTCAGGTGCTATGCCTTGAGGGGTGGGTCCTGTAGAGTTTTTGGGGTCGGGTCCTGCATGTTGTGTTTTCATGTTTGCCTTTCACTCCTCCAGTGTCTCTCCTTCCTGTGTTCCAGCACTCTCTCACCTGTGTTCAATCTAATCACAACAGGGGCCCATCATTTTACCTTGTTAGTTTCTTTATATATTCAGCCCCTTGGTGTCTTGTCAATGTCTCTGGATTGTCCTGTCAAAGGCTTCTTGCTCTGTATCACTGTGTGTCCTCCTAAAAGTGGGTTAGCTGCCTTGACAGCATTTTGTTTTGTTCATTTAAAGAATAAACGTATTACTTATTTTTACTGGAGTCTCTCAGCATCTTCCTGCACGTGGGTTCAACACTGATGCAGAACATGATACTCTAAGAACTGAATCTTTTAAATTTCCTGATTTCAATTCATTCTTAGTTTATAAATATGGTGTTTTTTTACTATTGCATTTTTTAAAGTATGAACTTAGTGTTTTTGTTTATTAAATCCATATCAACGCTGCAGTGGCAGGGATTTTTTCTTTTTTTTTTAATTACACACATCACAGTTTTCTATTGGATTCTATCTTTAATTTGCATGTTCTTTAAAAGTCTAATAATACTAATAATAGATAAAGATAAACTCACTGTTTTTTTCATTAAATACACTGAACAAAAATATAAATGCTTTTGGTTTTGCTCCCATTTTTTATGAGCTGAACTCAAAAAGCTACAACTTTTTCTATGTACACAGCAGGCCATTTTCTCTCAAATATTATTTGCAAATTTGTGTAAATCTGTGTTAGTGAGTACCTCTCCTTTACTAAGATCCAGCTCACAGATGTGGCATATCAAGATACCGATTAGGCAGCATGAATATTGAACAGGTGTGCCTTAGGCTGACCACAATAAAAGGTCATTCTAAAATGTGCGAACATACATATCTTCAGCTAAAAGCATCCCAGAAAATAACCTGTTCTCCTCCATTTCCAGGTTCCATGAGCCTTGTCCTGTAGCACTTTTGATCACATAAATCACTTTAATTACTATTGGAGTTTGAGTTCTGTTTCCTCCCTGTCCTTATTCTCTGGGTTCTCATCCTCATGACATTAACCTTTATAATGTTTAAATAAGTGTATTTTTATTAAAGACATTATTACATCGACAGGCTGGATGAGTGTTTTTTCATCAACCTGCCTTTTAACACTAGTTTTGATGTATTTAAAAATAATACTAACTCCAGTTTTTGGGTAGAATTAGTACATCCAATTCACTTAAATGGGTCGGAAGCAAAGTTGCTCTCACTAACATGTCATACCCACAACTTGTGGATTAACAATACGCAGGACCGTGCATTTTTTTGGCAGAAGGAAGAAACAAACTCAAGATCAAGTTCATCATTAGAATTTCAAGGGCAGTTTAATATAATGATATTAATTAGCTAAACCTGCAAACCCACCCACACAGATCAGTATTTGCAGTTTGACTCCCATCACCCTTTGGAGCACAAGTTAGGAGTCATCAGGACTCTGGACCACAGAGCAGACAGCATCCCCACTAACTCAGGAGCAAGGCAGAAGGATAAATCCTAAATAAGACAGGCTCTAGAGCAATTCAGTGACCCTTAGTGGGTTTGAGGCATTGAGGCATTGAGGTTTGAGGTTGTATGTTGAAGGTTAAACCAACCAAGAGACAAAAAATACTAGAATCAGTGACTCATGCTTTCGGTTCTACAGACCTCCCTACATGAACATATTTATTTACTCTTTCTTGAAACACGACAGATTGTTTCTCTTGTAGCTCATGCTTTGATGACTTTTCCATGGTGATGAAAGAAGTCAACCAGATACCATATTCACACTCTTCACGGGGCAGCTGTGGCTGAGTAGTTAGAGCAGTCGTCCTCCAATGGGAGAGTAGGGGGTTCGATTCCACCAGCAGTCACTTATTCAAGTGTCCCTGGGCAAGACACTGAACCCCTCATCACCTCCATTGTTGAATGAATGTGATCTAGAAGCACTGATTAGTCTCTACAGATTCAGATTATCTTTGTATCGATCTAATAGTATGCTGTATGAATGTGTGTGTGGAGGTAAATTAGGACACAAATTGTGTTGTAAATTGCTTTGAGTACCTTGATTAGATACATAGGCACTATATAAGTAAGATCAACTTACCATGTACCATTCATTTTGTGCTGTGGCTGGGTTTGCTGTTTGGCGGCTTGTGCATTCAGTGTCTTAAGCAGCAGCTGTCACACAACTTGAAGGAAGCTGAAAACAAAGTTTTGCCAGCATCTGGAATGTCATTCAAGAGTTGCTGTTTATTTCACCATCGGCTCTTGATCCATCTGAGAATCACGCCTCTTGGATCAGCTCCTTTGAGAGAAATTGAAACTGCAGCAGAAGAAATGGTTTGAGCCTTGCACATTTGCCTGTGGATGCTTCATGCTGTCCTGTCATTCAGTGCCATCTTTACTTGTATCTTCCATCATCTAGTCCTTGCCTCTTGTTTTTACTCGCCTCATTTTTTCCCTCCAGATCTGAAAAAACGTCTGCAAACTTGTGCTTGTTTATCTGCCAGTTTGCCAACACAAACAAGTTTGACATGTTTTGTGTTCACACATTAAAAAAAGGGAACAAAAACGACAAAATCTTGTTAAAAATATGAATGTTTCACATGCATTATGGTCTGCCGCTCCCAGTTGATAATGTTAGTGAAACGGTGCTTACACATTACTTATATTTAAACATTCCTTGTTTCTGCCATTTTTTGTGAGTTTTTTAAAAGGTATCAAGGCGACCCCTGAAACCTGTGTTTCATTCCTCCTTTATTGCCTTGACTCACCATCCTTCACTTGGTGGCTGTGAACTGAGGAGATGAGCTCTGCTGCTGCTCTGACAGGGACTGACCTGTCCTCTCCAATTACCCAGAAAATCCCAGATCAGAAAAATGATCCTTGTTATTGATGCCTGACTCACAAGGCTACTGAAGTAGGAGACAGGCGACAAGGGCAGACAGTGACAGAGATGGTGGGGAAAAGACAAAAGGAGATTACACAGTGACAAAAAAAAAGGAAAATTGAGTACATTTAGTCGAGATGGATGGACAGATAGCAATAGCTGAGCGGTAACAGCAAAGGGACATAGGCAAAGGTAGCAGAGGGAATGTGTAGGTGGTCCAGAGCATGAGTGTTATCAAAAACTCAAAAATACAATGCACAAGGGTTGAAAAGGTCAGTCAAAAGCTCCCTGTTTACGGGTCACTACCCTCACAAACTCTAGGTAGTGACCAAAAGAAATGAGATTGTGGATACAACGGGTTGAAATGAGTTTTGTCTGCAGGGTAGCTGGACTCTCCCTTAGGGTAAGAAGTTCAGTTATCCGGGTAAGACTCTCAATAGAACCACTGCTCCTCCAAATCAAGAGGAGCCAGTTGAGGTGGTTCAGGCATCTTGTAAAGATGCTTTCTGGGCACCTCTCCGTGGAGGTGCTTCGGGCATGTCCAACTGGGGGGAGACCCCGGGGAAGACCCAGAACACGCTGGAGAGACTATGTCTCTCGGTTGGCCTGGGAACACCTTGGAATTCTTCCAGAAGAGTTAGAAGAGGTGGCTGTAGATAGAGATGTCTGGACCTCCCTGCTCAAGCTGCTGCCCTGAGATCTGACTTCAGAACAAGCTGAAGTTGATGGACGGATGGATGGATGGATTTTTTTCTTCTTTTTTTTTTGTCTTTACCTGAAGAAGCACTTATTTTTACTAAGAGCATCATCACAGTAGAATACCAGATTTTGCATACATTTTTCTTTTTGGATGTTTACCCATTTATGGCCTAACATGGGGCAGCTGTGGCTGAGTGGTTAGAGCAGTTGTCCTCTAACGGAAGAGTTACGGGTTCGATTCCACAAGCAGCCACATGCTGAAGTGTCCCTGGGCAAGACACTGAACCCCGCATTGACTCTGATGTGTGTCCCATCGGTGTATGAATCTGATCTAAAACTCTAATTAATCTTTGCATAGATCTAATAAACTGCTGTATGAATGTGTGTGGCGGTAAATGAAGGCACAGATTGTGTTGTAAAGAGTTTTGAGTATCTTGATAAGGCAAGTCTGTAAGTACAGTCGATTTACCGTTTAAGTAAGTAAGTTGTGTTTTGCCATCATTGAATGTTCCCATACAATGGCAAAATTAGTTGTCTACATTTAACCCATCACACCTGAGATACACTCAGGTAGAGCAGTGTGCAGCTATGCAAGTGCCTGGGAAGCAATAAGAGATTAGGTGTCTTGCTGAGAGACACCATGACATGTGGGAATGGCTGGGGATCAAACCTGGGACTTTTGGGTCCTGAGTCGGATGCCCTTCCTCTACCCTCATCTCTGCCCCAAAATATGGTAATGTTAAAATTAACAATTTGCCTTAAACCTAAAAAACTAATTTGCATCTGTTTTTCCAACTGTCTGAAGTCCTTCTGCACAGAAAGCTTACACCTACTGAAACCGGTTATAATAATCTATTATTTGGGTAAATTTACATTATGAAAAAAGTAACTGTCAAGCAGTGAGGATGACTTTGTGGTCCTTTTATTTTTTATAATTTCAATGTAACACCACATTTTTGTCACATAATCATATGACATCAAACAAAACAAAGGATATTAAGAAGTATCAGTTATCTTTCTACTTTGTAGAACAAAAGCTCTATTCTTTCAGTACAGCTCCTCAGACTGAGGAAGTCTTTAGGATGAAAGACAAAACATTTCTACAATTTTTTAACCCATCCAGAGGACCTGACTTAACTCTTTTAGATAGTTCCACCTGGATAATTGAGCATGGATCGGGATACTCTATTGTTTCAGTTTTCGTGCAAAATTTACAACTTGATCTGTTTTAACTCTTCAACCACTGCTCTTTTTTCCTCTGCATTCATTACTGATGCTGCTTCAGTCCCTGAAACCTCTGCCTGTATTAGTACGCAGGAGCTGCTTAGTAGGCATGATGTGACCTGCTCTAAGATTTTAGACCTCGTGGCCCCGCTAAAAATCAGGCGACCAAAGCGGGCACCACACCCCTGGTTGAATGCGACCACCCGTGCAGCCAAACGTCTATGCAGGAGAGCTGAACGCAAGTGGAAAAAGGACAAATTACAGGTTTCTTTTATTATGTTAAAAACGTGTTTGAAAGATTATCCGAGCATCGTTAAATCTGAAAAGAACAAACACTTCTCCCAAATCATTGCTTCAAACAGCACAAAAAGCCAGAGAATGCATTGGCCAACTACTTGCAGGAAAAGTAGTCAAGGTCAGATTCATTGTGAGACCATGGACAGGCACAGGCAGCCCCCTGGGCATTCAGATTCCTGACACCATAAACTGTGCAGTAGACACTTAGCTATGGTTTTCTTGACCAGTGGTGGTCTACAAGACCTTCAACTGAGAAGGACATCTATGAGTATAAACAGACAAATGGCAAGATGAGTCCATCAGTCCCAAAATAATATAAATATATGTAATTGTCCCTAGGTGTGAGTGAGAGAGTGAATGGTTGTTTGTCTCGTTTGTCTCTATGTGGCCCTGTGATGGACTTGCGACCCGTCCAGGGTGTACCCCGCCCCTCGCACAGTGATTGCTGGACATGGGCAAAAGCGACCCCCGTGACCAAAAATGGAATAAACGGGTAAAGATAATGGATGGATGGATGGATGGATGGATGTAGAGGATAGAGTTATTATATATGTTTATAATTTTATACGGGGCACCACACTTATTTTTCTAGGGAGTTGTAATCTTTGGTTTAAAATCAAGTCTCAAAATAATAACTTAATATATTATCTGAGTTCTTTCATACTGTAATCTTCTTTGTATTGAAACACACAATACAACATGTATTTGACATTTATTGAAACAAGTATATCAAAACAGCAAAGGCATAGGTTAATACGACTGGTAATATTGAAAGGAAAAAGGTGATATAAAATAGCTTTTGAACTTTGAGAAGAAATGTTATCTAAATTTAGACTAAGCTTAAAAGACGTTTTGTAACTTATCTGAGATTCATAGACTAAAATAAATTTAAACTAAGGTGGCACTTTGAGTTGGTCTTTGCTGGATGGGAGGACATTTTATTTCCTACCAGATTGTGGCTTCCTCAGTTACCAGGCAGATGCTGAGAGGAAAGTGGCCTCTGAAAAGTGACCTTCTTGGATGAAGTGGAGACCTCCTCCATGCTTGCCATCAGTTACCAAGGCAGATTTTTTCCGGATGCAGCTCCGAGGGTGTCCTGAGCTTCTGGTATTGGTGGACGCTCTCTTCTCCGACACACACGCACTTTGACCCACAGCATGGCAAAGACGACAAAGACACGGACCAAACTTTATTGACCCGTTCAGTTCCGTTGGTAAACCTTGGATGTTCTCTGTCTGCTGGACCCAGTTCTGGAGGTCAGTCTGGGAGGGCAGCAGCTGTGGTCATCATTATCATCATGCTGCTAATGGGACCTGCTGACAAGTCCTGCTAATGCTGCTAACAAGACCATGCTACTAACAGAACCATGCTGCTGAAAGAAACTCACTGCTAACCGAACCACACTGTAGATGTATTTCTTTTCTTTTAAGTTTGGGGCCTTGTTTTTGTATTTTTGCTGCATGCTTTTGTATTTCCATATTTATTTTCTTTTTGGCGAGTGAAGATGGTTCTTCTCGTCCTCAGTATTTCATTGCATTGTTGACCTTGTGTTGATTTGCATATGACATATGAACCAAACCTGAACCTGATCAGCAACCTATTGTATCAAAATAAACATTCACTAAACTTCTTAACAGAGATCCTCTTTATCTTGATTTAATTCTTCAACAAAACAACTGTAATGTCCTCTGTTATTTCTGTATGAAACACTGAACTTCTATTGATACCAGTGTGAAAGTATTTTATTTGGAAAGGTATTTGTACAACATTTTGTTCTTTGTACCATCTCAGCTGTGGCTGAGTGGTTAGAGCGGTCATCCTCAAATGGGAGAGTTGGGGGTTCGAGTCCACCAGCAGTCACATGCTGAAGTTTCCCTGGTCAAGACACTGAACCCCTCATTGCCTCCGATGTGTGTCTCATTTGAATGTGATCTAAAGCTCTGATTATTCATTCAACCTTTACTTATAAAGGTTACAGGTCATTCTTTGTACATATAAAGTAGATTGCTGTATGAATGGGTAAATGACGGCACAGATTGTGTTGTAAAGGAAAGGGAAGAGGGGAGTCTGAGATTGTCATCATTGTATGTATCCATACATTGGCAAAATGAGTTCTCTGCATTTAACCCATCACATGTGAGATACACCCAGGTGGAGCAGTGGGCAGCTATGTAAGAACCCGGGGAGCCATTGGGGATTGGGTGTCTTGCTCAGAGACACCACATGTTGAAAAGGCTGGGAGTCGAACCGCGGCTTTCTGGTCCCAGATTGGCTGCTCTGCTTTTACCCATCTCAGCCCCCAGTCCTTTAGATGAAGGACTTAGTGTCCTTTGGAAGGAAGAAATGTAAAGTGTCCAGATGACCTGACTGAACATTGTTGGATTTTTAAATCTGGATTATTGAGCATGAACTTTGATGAATTAATTATTGTTTTTTATTTTTTTATTTGTTTCTGACCTTTGCTTTGCCTTTTTCCTTATCTCTTTATTCAGGTATGCGCATCCTGGTAACCCTGCTGCTGGACACGCTGCCCATGCTTGGTAACGTGCTGTTACTTTGCTTCTTTGTCTTCTTCATATTTGGAATCGTTGGTGTCCAATTGTGGGCCGGCTTGCTCCGAAACCGATGCTTCGTCAAAGACAACTTCTCCTTGTGAGTTCTGCATTGGCTGTATGTTCTAGTTGGTTCTAACGCTCTATCTATTCAGAATGACTTCAGCATTTGTTGGCCACCACTTGGCTCCGTCATTGCACCTGGTGGTGGATACATTTTCTCCTTCCACTCATCATGATCTGTTACCCTGCAGTGCCTTGAAAACGCAAAAAAAAAAATTAAAGAAAATGAAGAAAATAATAATTGAATATTAAAATAATTACCTCTCCTGTTTTACAGTGCAACACCTACCCACTTGAATACCTAGCACCAACATGTTAGATAAAAATATCCTCTATTCATCTAAATTACTAAAAGAAGCCACACTTGAGGACACAAGAATATATTTAACCGATCTTTACTTGCAAGGACAGACTTTCACTCACAGGCTTACACAGACGCAAGAAGTTCTACATAGTGTGGAGCCCAGTAACGAGAGTCTGCACCGGAAAGTGTGCGAGAATTTATATAATATATGCTTATCAGCTATCACAGCTCACAGACAGTCCATGATGACCTCGGCCTCTCAGCTTTACATGCAAGATCAAACGGCTCCTCTCTGAGAGCGAAATGAACTCTTTGAACTCACACACATGGTTCAACATTAATTTAATATTAGTTAGTGATAAACATCCTTGACCTTGACCCCCCCCTAAAAAAAAAAAACCATCCTGACACAAAACATAAAGGTTTTTTTGCATTCCCTGTCCAGTTCCATTCCAGAAAACATTCATTGCGGAAACTACAAACATTCCTTAAAATCCCTCAGCAATGTGAGGCATCAGTGGACTGCTTGTTTTACTATAACACTGACCACCAGGGTCTCAAGTAAACACATTGACAGGGTTTGGTACCACTGTCTTAATACAACTGTAACAGAAAACAGTGGTTCTAAACTGCTCTCAAAGTAACTTTAAGCAATGAACTTACAGAATGGGGTCATGATCTGAAACTCGGTGAGGTTAGTGACTCAAAGTCTCATTGCAGTGATAAATACAGAACAGAGACAGGTCCTGGAATAATGAGGAAGATCCTGCATGACCCATTCTTCAGTACTGTATATGGAACATGGACACCCATGACTTATTCATGTTCCCAGTGTCACCTGGGGTTCATTACTCTCTATAGGATTTATGACACCTCATATCTGTAATTTAAGTTCATGCATTATGCCTTTGGTGAGCAGATGTATTTTTTGTCAGCATTGTCAGCCTTTTTTTGTTGCAAACTTATGGTACCTGTGTGGTTTGCATTTCTGTATTGCATAAATGACTCAACGTTTAGGCTTGACACTATATGCTAATGCATCTCTTTTAATGGCAGCTTTCACTTCTCTCACACATCACTCAGACATATTCTAGTGCGTTAGTAACATCTGCCAGCTGGACCGATGGCTTCTTTAAAAAAAGATGATTAAGAATGTTTGAGATCACTCTGCAGAAGGTTCATCACACATGGTATGTTGGGTTTTGATAAATGGGCAGAGTGGCAAACTGAGCTCATCAGGAACATAAGTGCTCTTGCACATCATCCCAATGTGTGAAACAGCTTTTGAGAAAGATAGTGTGAAGTGGTCCTGAAGTGCAAAGGGACTGCTTGGGTCCCACTATATGGGAGACACATTTACAATTAATAAAACTCGCCAGCTAAAAGAGTGCTGACAGATGAGCCAGATATAAAGCAATCATTAAACACGCAGACTCTTCCAGATGGAGAAGTGCTCAGTGACAGATACACCAAGAGGTGCTATTGCTGCCAAATATCTCTTTGCATTTAATTCGCTCAATGCACATATAGATCTCCACAGGTTTCTGGGATTTTTACGTTCAAACATTCATAACTGGCTTTTCTAAAATTCTGCTATCCTCTTGAATGAGTGTTAATCAGTTAAATCAGCTTATGAGGTGTACAATGCAATTAATAGCTGCAGAATGTGGGGTTTTGAGGTTCATCAATTTTATAATTGGCACAAAAGGCAGAATCGTTGTGCAAAATTTTAATGATCAATAATTTTTAACAGTTTCATCCTGGCCAAAACCCGAGGCTGCTGTTTAAAATGATTAAAGGGGATTCTTCTTGTTGAGGGGGCTCATCTGGGATTTGCAACTGGGACCTCTTGCAGGTTGAATGCACCCAGGATCTCTCATTGAATCCATCCAGAGGACCTGACTTCACTGAGGGTTACATTTTTACTAGAAATACCCATATTTCAAGATGTCTTCTAACATGTTACAGTGTTATTATTGTATCAATATAACTGGAAAAATGCATTTTGTACAAATCATTTTTACGTAAAATGACCAATGACTTTTGTTACACATTCATAACTCATGTTTACATTAACTCAAGAACCGCTGCCATAAGTTTCTTTCTGTAAATGCAGTTTAAAACTGACAAAAGGTACATATCTTTACAATATGTTAAGATGAATATTTAAAATATGTCTAATTTATTTCTAAAGCTATTCTTCAAAAGGGTCAAATTACAAACAAGTCCAGTGTAAATATTGAAAATGCTGTCTTGCAAAGCCTTAAAATCTTATCAGACTAGTTTATTTCAAAATGTTGTAGCTTTATACAGTTTAATTCTTTCATGTTTAATTAAGCCGATTCATTAAAAGTTGCCAAGTTACGGAAACTAATGTATCACGTGGATTTTTACACACTTGTTGAAGGCAGACATATAATGATAGTCTCAATCTGTACGGTACGTCTGTAAACTTTTGTCCCAAATATATCTCCTGATCCTCTCAAGATAATTTAACAAAACCATACGCAAATGTTTCATCACTCGACAGAGTTGCATTTAGTTTTCATCACCCCATGTTCAAGGTCATTGTTGCAAATCAAGGTCAGCAGTTATACAAGGTCTTTGCTTGTCTGGACCATTGCTACAGATTGCTATACTGCTGCTGCTGTATAATAGTTTGCTGATGAGCATATGATGTGTTTTAAGCGGTACTCTTGTTCAAATTAGAACCAGTGTCCTATGAGCATAGATTAGGACAGTAGAAGCAAAGAAAGTCTAGGAAGTGACCACTAGCAGTGCCATACTCAAGACAAGGTGACTAATCATTTCAGGTAATTTATCTAAAAACAGTTTAGGAAAGACAAAAAAGATCAGGACAAGACAAATGCAGTACAAGAAAAAACTTATCATTCTAACATTGTCTGATGCTAATTAGCCAATAACCCTTACATTGTTTTCTTTTCTACCCCCTCAAGCCCTCTGTCTGTGGAGCTAGGAAAATACTTCCACACTGAAAATGATGATGAGAACCCTTTCATCTGTTCCATGCCAAGAGACAATGGCATGAGGGACTGTGGTTCAATACCCAAGCTGTACGATGAGGGAGGTCAGCAGTGCAACCTAGATATTGAATCGTACAACAGCACGGACAACACCACATGCGTCAACTGGAACCAGTACTACATCAACTGCTCCGCTGGTCTTATCAACCCCTTTAAGGGAGCGATAAACTTTGACAACATCTGCTATGCATGGATTGCCATCTTTCAGGTGAGCAGCCACTGGACTGAAAAAGCAGCATGATATCAAGAAAACTGAGTTAGCATTTTCTGCAGTGGGAAACTTTCTGGCTGGTTCATGAATCAGACATGCAATATCAAATTTAAGGAAGAATAACAGAACTACTAGCACAGTCATGGATTGGTGCATCCGAGGAGCAGGGCTTACACCATAAGCAGGTCACATCCATCCCACTAGACTGCAGGCTCTGTTTTTGTTATCTGAACCCAGATCACCAGGAAAGGCTTTTCTAGTAGTATTAATCTATCTTAGTTCAGCTGCTGGAGGGGGTGGAGGATGAATCCTGCCAAAAGTCAGAACTTTCAGACAAAATGTTGGATAATAGTTTTCAGCTGAATGTTGGTGTCTAAAATTATCTGGTCAGTTTCAATTTTAATCCTATTGTTCTTGTTTATTGTCTTCATGTACTTTACTACCCTCGTTTCTTTTTTAGGTGATTACTCTAGAGGGATGGGTGGACATCATGTACTTTGTGATGGACGCTCACTCTTTCTACAACTTCATCTACTTCATTCTACTCATCATTGTAAGTAACACATCTTAATAGCAGTGGCTGTATGTCAGTGTTTGACTGCTGATGGTTGAGCAAAATGGTCAGTTGATAAGCAGGGCAATGGGTGGACATCAAACAAAACTGTGTGGATAATGTCTTCTTATTCTCCTCATCTATAGATCGGTTCATTCTTTATGATCAACCTGTGCCTGGTGGTCATTGCTACTCAGTTCTCAGAGACCAAGCAGAGGGAGAGTCAGCTGATGAAGGAGCAACGAGTGCGCTTCATGTCAAATGCTAGTACTCTGGCTTCTGTCTCAGAGCCAGGGTCCTGCTATGATGAGCTGCTCAAGTATTTAGTTCACATTATTCAAAAGGGAGCCAAGCAAGTGGCTCATGCCTGCAGGTTTTTAGCTCGTCGTGCAGGGCTCAACGTAGTCACCTCATCACCACTTACAGAGCCCCAACAAAGCCAGAGCCAGAGGAGGAGGAGGAGGAAGTCCTCCAGGCAGGGCTCTGTGTCAGTTCATCACCACCATCATCATCATCATCTCCATCACTACAATCTAGGGAATGGCAGTGTGACGGATGGAGGGAGCTTCAGGTGTCTGGAAGGACGAGATCTTGAAGCTGGAGGTCATAGCAACAATGAAGAGTTCCCCAGAGCCGTCACTGGCAGTGGGCGTACTGCTTTGGCACTGCCATCTTCTATGACAGCAACAACCTCTGACTCAAACCTTGCCACTTTGTCTGATAACACTGGGGAAGATGCCAGTTCACCTTCATGTTGTAGTCCACTCAGCACAGAAGCTCCTCGTTGCAGTTTCTTTCCCATCAGTAGAGGAATGACTCCAGTCACCTACTTGACTCCAGCTCCCAAATCCAGAGTCATGAAGAGGAACTCTGTGCCATTTGCTGCTCCTGCACCCAAGAACTACCCCACCCTCCAGGCTCGAGCCTTAGCAGAATCCAGACGAGGAAGTATCGCTGCCAGCACACTAACAAATATTAGTTTTAACCTCAATATCCCACCAATGCCTTTGGAGAGACGACCATCAAGCCTGGTGGACATGCATACAGGTAATCACACAACAACCTACAAAAGTTGAACTTACAAATGTGAATCCAGTCAAAGACATAGGAAGGGTTTGATTAGCTATTTTAGCTAATATCTGGATTGAGACTTTATTTGAATGGTTCACTCAAGGGATTCTCCAAAATGTCTTGAAATGTTCCATGGGATTCTTAATTTCTCATTAAGATTCATTAATTTCACGTGTTGCAGTCTCACCGTCTTGTTGCTTGAATTTTAAACATAATCAAAAAGTTTGTGCAACATATTTTATTTCAAAGTATTTGTAGAAATGTTTCAGACATTTTAAATCCTTCTCGAATTTATCTGAATTTAGTTGTTGTACCTCTGGATTGCTAAAGCTGTATTTTGATACCTGCATTGATCAACTCTCTTTAGAAAGCCAGTGAGAAATAATACTTAATTAAAAACTGGTCCAAATCTGCAAATAGTTATTAAAAAAAAAATCACTCAAGTAAATTTAATCATACATTTAACAAAGACTACCAAGGAGGTTTTGGGTTGCAAAATAGTATGCACAACAGTTTTGTAATTGGTGCTTAGAAAAAGGCTGTGATTTTTTTTTTACTGGTCATGGAATACACAGCCACACAATTCACTGGTTGCTTGGCCACTTAAACTCAGAGTTTATTGGGATTGTACTAGAAAATTTAGCTATTTTCTAACAATTTTGATTAACCAACTATTCTCCAACAGTTACACCCCAGATGGATAATCGTTTTACTAAGCACCAATAGTGCTGACTGTGCTAAATTAAATTTATTGCAATCAAAAGGAAGGCTGGAATTACTACTTTACTCATTCAATTTGTCGAGTGGTGGCACAGAGGTTAGAAAAGATGGGCCCATGATTGGAAAGTTGCAGGTTCAACTCCCCAGACAGACAACATCAAAATGTGGGTGGAAAAGATGAAGCACCCACACCTGCCTCCACCTTCACTTGCCCCACTCTGGGCCCTTGAGCAAGGCCCTTAACCCCCACCATATGCTCCCCCCCCAAAAAAAAAAAACAGGTCTCTTTTGAAAATGAGTTCTCCTGACTCAATGAGAATACCTGCATAAATAAAGGGTAAATGAAAACAAAATGTATTGATGCTACTGGAGTTCCAGTTTTGCTTTTTGGCACTTGAAGCAGTGTGGTTAAATCAAAACTATGGTAAATACATTCATAAAGCCAATCCTGAGAACATGATTGGTGTCTGTTGGACGTTCCAAAGCTACAAACTGAAACAAAGTCTGAAAGAAACATGTTTTCCATGAGTCACATGTTGCTAAGTACCTTTACAAAATGGTAATCCAACATGTCTGAAACTACAGCCAGTTTAGACATTTTTCATAGTTTTAATCGGGCTCAGGAAAAGTTCAGCCAGTTGTGTTCACGTTGCACTGATGGTGAAAAAGTTGACTGGCAGATAGACAGGCCACAACACCATGTACAGAAACAAGGAATTATTAAAACAGCAACACTTCCTTTAACACACACAACTGTGTAAAATGTTACAATCATAAAAATGTTCTTTGTCTCAGATTCCATCTAAACTTCCTTTCTCATTTGGATGCAGCTCAGCTCTCATGTCAACTGTCGGCCCGTGACCTTAGCACCACTAGTAGTGCCATGGATAAGGTTGCTCCAACATTAGACCTTGAAAACTGCCCCTACTGCGCCAAAGGCCTGGCCAGCAAATCAGGTGGGGTCACCGAGGGCAACGAGAACCCAGGCGACTCTGACAGTGATGGAGTTTATGAGATCAGCCAGGATTTCCATCCCAGGGACAGGAGGGACAGCAGACAGCCCAAGAAGAAGAGCCGGAGGTTGGGCAAAACCGCTTCCAGCGTTGTCCACTTCTGGAGGCTGGTGTGTGACACCTTCAGGAAGATTGTGGATAGCAAGTATTTTGGAAGAGGGATTATGATCGCCATTCTGATTAACACTCTGAGCATGGGGATCGAGTACCATGAACAGGTGAGTCCAAATGTACTCTACTGAATGGATCATTTGGATAGCTTTGTACTGTATGTGTGTAGCTGCTTTGATATGGTGCTTGGCTGAAATAGCAAACTTGAAGGCCAACAATAAATACTGCAGAAATATTGACTACCGGCAGACAGACAAAACATATTGACAAATTGTCCAAAGGTAACAGTTTAAGATCTTTGCATGTGTGTTATCCTGTGTAACTGGATGAGCAACACTGCTCCCATATGCCCAACTGGTGTCCCTATTGTCTCTCTGGTCTCACTGGTTTACGTAATTCTGGGGAGAGCTGTGGCTGAGTGGTTAGCACAGCTGTCCTTCAATGGGAGAGTTGGATGTTTGATTCCACCAGCTGACACATGTTGAAGTGTCGCTGGGCAAGACACTGAACCCCTCATTGCCTCCGATGTGCGTTTAAGTGTATGAATGTGATCTAAAGCACTGATTAGTTTCTACAGATTCAAATTATCTGTGTAAAGATCTAGTATAGTGCTGTATGAATGGATACATGAGGACACAGATTGTATTGTAAAGCACTTTGAGTATATTGATAGAAAGGTACTATATAAGCACAGTCCATTTACCATTTACCATAATTACAACCATTTGGGAACAAAAACTGGGAAGACAGTGTGTGAGTCAGAGGATATACTGTAGAAAAGGGAAAAATGTAGTGGGTACATTTACCAACCGAGTAACACATTTTCTATGGCAACAGTTTCATGTCTGTTTGCATGTTCAAACCATACATGTACAACTGTGGTGATGTGTTTGTCTACTCAAATTTCACATGAAAGCCATATTTTGAGGCTTTTTTTCCTCCAAAATTGTTAATTTTACATGTTTGAATGATTAAACATCAAGGATCGGCTCTGAGCCCCTTCTTGTTTGCTCTGGTGATGGACCAATTAACAGATGAGGTCAGGCAGGAATTCCCGTGGGCTATGATGTTTGCAGATGACATTGTGATCTGTGGTGAGAACAGGGAACCAGTGGAAGAGAACTTGGAGAGGTGGAGGTATGCACTTGAAAGAAGAGAAATGAAAGTCAGCCGTAGTAAGACAGAGTACATGTGTGTGAATGAGAGTGAGGCCGGTGGAACAATGAGGCTACAAGGAGCAGAGGTCACAAAGGTGCAGGACGTCAAGGACTTGGGGTCCACTGTCCAGGAAAATGTGGAGTGTGGTAAAGAAGTGAAAAAGAGAGTCTAGGCAGGATGGAGTGGATGGAGAAAAGTTTCATGAGTAATTTGTGACATAAAAGTGTCAGCAAAGGTCAAATGAAATGTTTACAAGATATTTGTAAGATCAGCTATGTTGTATGGTCTGGAGACAGAGACATTTACAAAAAGACAGGAGAAAGAACTGGAAGTAGCAGAAATGAAGATGCTGAGGTTCTCCTTAGGAGTGACAAGGATTGAGAAGATAATGAATGAAATCTTCAGAGGTACAGCACAGGTTGAACAACTGGAAGATAAAGTTAGAGAGGCCAGACTGTTTGGACATGTACGGAGGAGGGACAGTGGGTATATTGTTAGAAGGATGTTAGAAATGCAGGTGCAAGGAAAAGACAAAGAGGAGATACGGATGCAGATAGAGAGGACATGGAGGTAGTTGGAGTGAGGACAGAGGATGCAGAGGACAGAGTGAGATGGAGGAGGATGACTCGTTGTGGAGACCCCTGAAGAGAAAAAAGCTGAAAGAAGAAGAAGAAAGATTAAACGTACAACTTCAGTAACGTTTATTAAGCATGAATTGGGTGCACACATTTGAATTTATTGTACATTTATTTAACTTACACATCGGCAAAAATATACATACAGGCTCACATAAACATTTATTCATGTAAAGCCTTTTAAAGTTGCTGAGGGTTTTAGGAGGTCAGTAAATCTGATGAGACCAAGGTCTGTTGACTTTTTATTAGTGGTCATGAATGACTGCAGCTGCTAGTTTTTTGTATATTTTGGTTTGAAAGCCTTTTATAGACAAATCAATCCTTATTGGTTAATTTCATATGAATGGCGATTAGGTAGGACAGTCAGGGACAAAATTTGCAGCGCCCACGTGGACAAGCCAAATGTGTTCTGAGTAAAAGTTTTAGAGTCAGATGAGACAACAACAGCTCCTTGCAACAATGACAACAAGTATGCTTTGAGGCATCTAAGGGAGGCGGATCCACCTGTGGAGCATGGTGGTGGGAGCATCATGCTATGATAGAAGGACATTGTGCAAAATGAGTAGAATAATAAAGAACTACTTTAAAATTCTTAAACTTCAAAATCAACAGCTAGATTAAATGCTTTTTTCTATATTTACAAGGCTAAATAATGTGTATTTTTCTAGTTTGTTCAAGATTTAACCTTGAATTGAACTGTATTAATTTATAAAAACAATGTTTCTGCAGCTCAACTCATTTTCTATGATTTTTATATAGGGGATATAAAAGTGCAGGTTTCAGTGCTGAGGTCTGATCCAGTGGATTGTTACGTAATCTGAGTGAAGTGGCTCCAGCGTTGTTTTTGTTGCGCATGTAGGTGTGTAAGCAGCAGAGAGAGTTTAGCCAGGTTTTACGGGTTACTTTAGGTCACTGACCCGGTTCCTATAAACAAACCCAGATGCTGAGCTGCACCCGTGTACAAGCACACTCAGAAAAATTAGTTTTATAGCTTTTTTCCATTCTCTTTTTTTCTTTTGTGCTCTAGCTCTGATTCCTTTATTTAGCTCTCTTTTTGCAAATGTTTATGAAGTATTCAAGCTGTTCTCATCCATTTTTCTTCTGTACGCTTTTCAGCATCTTTCTCATTCCAGAATTGTTGTAATATTTCAACAAATCATTCAAAACATTCAGCTCTTTCAGGACATTCCTGCTATGACTTTTGTTATTGATACAACTTTAGCTTTTTGTCATATTTAGCCTTTTCTGCCATTTTTTGTCATATAAATTGAATTGAGCTCATTTTTGTGCTTCTCCCAACTTATTTCTGCTAATTTCAGCTTGTTATGCTCCTTTCAGATACTTTCTGCAAGTTTCAGCTTTTTCTACCTTTTCAGCTATGATTTAGCTGTTTTGTGTTAATTTCAGCTTGTTATGCTTCTTTCAGCTTCTTTCTGCTAACTTCAATATTTTTGTGCTTCTTCTAACTTATTTCTGCTAATTTCAGCTTTTTATGCTCCTGTCAGTTTATTTCTGCGTGTCAGCTTTTTCTACTATTTCAGCTACAATTTAGCTGTTTTTACGCTAATTTTAGCCTTTTCAGCGTCCACATTTTTTGCACTCAAACTTTTTTCAGCAGAATTGAGCTCTTTCTGTTATTTGAAGCTTCCTTCAGATTTGTTAGCTACTTTTCAGCTGTTTTGGGCTATTTTAAGATAATTTCCACTTTTTTTGTGGTCAATTCTGCTTCTTTCAGTCTAATTGGACAAACATGTTCTTTATGCTTTCTTTAGCAGAACAAGCTTTAATTTAACAATTTAAGCTATTAAAAAAGAAGCTTAAATTGAGCAATTTAAGCTTGTTCTACCTTTACACCTACCATTTTAGCATTTTTAAGCAAATTTCAGCTGTTTTCAGATTGTCAGGTTTCTGACAGGGAGAGAACCCAATGTGCAGGCAGAGGCTCAGATGCAGGAGTTACAAAAATAAATACTTTTTATAATAATAAATTAAAGGGCTGACGTGGCAGCATAAACTCACAAAAAACAGAATCAGAACGGGATCAAGGCAGGATCAGACAGGACAAGGCTATACCCAACGACGACGCGACAACAAACAAGACAAACAGACAGACTATATACACAGACAAGACAGGACGTGATTACAAACAGCTAGCACGAGACAAGGGTGAAATTAATTGGATAAATAATGAAAGACACAAGGAAATACAGACAAGGAAGACCCACAGATGGCGCCATCCTTACACAGATAAATTCAAAATTGTATGGTTATTTTTGCTCATTTTAGTTTGTTGTGCTCCTTTCATCTTTTTCTGCTATTTCAGCTACTATTTAGCAGTTTTATGCTCATTTTAGCTTTTTTAAAATCTAATTCCACTTTTTTTTTTTTTTAGCTCATTTCAGCTCTTTCTGCTTCCTTCTGGCAGTTTAAGATTATTTCTGTCTTTTCAGCTTGTTTTCGCTAATTTCAGTTTCTTTTAGCTAAATTCCTAATTTTTGTGCTAGTTTCTGCTTTTTTAAACTTAATTCAGGAAATATGTGTTATTTCTGCTTTCTTCTGCTAATTAAAGCTTGTTCTTCCTTTCAGCTACACTTTAGCATGCGTTTTTAGATAACTTCAGCTGCTTTTCAGCACTTCTTCTGCTGTTATTCAGCAATAAGCATCCACACTGTATTTTTTACAGGAAACACTATTTCTCTAGTTTTCTTTAATTCAACTTTATCTTTTGTTTTCCACCTAACGGGACGTTCACGTCTTTGCGCGCTCTCTTTGTTTGGGTATCACAGATCCCTCTAGTCTCCAGACAGGCTGTTAAAAGCTTTAGTGAGACCCTTCACTGATTCAAGCCCATCAAAGATCATGAAGCTTTAGCTGCGTCTGTAACGCTGTCCACATGGAAGAGAGGCGGGGCTTTTCCAAGCTTCCTGCAGCCATGTTTTCAAGGAGACTATATGTACTCACTGTGTTTTCAGCTTTAACAAAAACCCCATCTCTAATGGTTTAATTTGTTTTATGTGTTGCTGCCATGCTGGTGTGTCAAACTCAAAGAGACGCTCTTTTTACATCGTTCATCAGCTTCTTTCCCCGTCGATGCAAACAGAGACTGGTCCAGAGGTCAGAACGGGGGTGGGCAAACTTTCAGACTTGCGGGCCACACTGAGTTCTAAAATTGGAGCGAAGGACCGGGCCAGGAACAGATGGATGGAGTGTTTGTGTGATGTTACACCCCAGCGCAATAACAGCCACCGGGACACTGTTAATTATGGGCGATTCCACCTTCTGCACCTCTCAAGCAGCCACTAAGTCAGGATTACATGATAGAACAGTGATTTATTTACAATAGTGACATTATTGACCTTGCGGAGTCTTACCAACTTCAGGCTCAAACAACAAACAAAACAAACTATATTTGTGTTTTTAACGTTTGTGTTTTATCCTTATTTATTACCTTGTTTGTATTATTTGTAATTACTGACAAGTGGTGGATGAAGTTGTGAGTCACTCGTATTTTGTGAGTTTGAAGTTGAAAAGTTTTTCACTGCTTTAACGAGTGACTGATGGACAGTAATGAAATAAGGTTTTAGCTTTTTGCTATTTTACACGGAGACTGTTAGCATGACAGAACTGACCGTGCCCCGTTTGGTTTTTGACTTTTGGCTTTTAGGTTCTTTTTATTGAAGATTGTAGATGGTTTTGGTAACTTTTCACCTTAGGGTGAAACGTTTATGAATTAACTGTCTCTACTCCAACAATCACATTGTATCAAAATCAGTGTTATCAGTTAGAGACAAAGTCATGGCTGTAATATCAGTAAGTCAAATATTCCACTTTGCACCTGAATTTATGAAATTACTACATTTTTTTCCACCATAAAAATGATCTAAGATTTTTTTTCCAAGTTATAAAAATGTAATGTAAAAAAAATAAAAATAAATAAACTGTATTTATAATTAGGTCTAAGTGGTGGTGCAGATGTTAGAGAAGGTGGGCTTGTGATCGGAAGGTTTCTGGTTCAACGCCCTGAACTGACAACATCAAAATGGGGGTGGGGGAAATGTGAAACACCCACACCTGCTTCCACCTTCATTTGCCCCACTCTGGGCCCTGCAACAAGGCCCTTAACCCCCACCATCTGCTCCCCCAGGCACCCTAGACAGCAGCTCTCTGCTCCACACAGAGGGCTGTGGTAGCTCAATGGTCTGTGGTTGTCAGGAAGGACATCCGGTGTAAAAACAATCGCCGAGTCTTCATGTGAGTTAGATCACTTTGGAGACCCCTGAAGAAGGGAGCAGCCGAAAGAAGAAGAAAAAAAAAACTAGATGGTTTCGGTAAAGCAATTTCTTCTGGTACTTAATCCTTTTCAAGGATGGACATTTTTTAAAGATTTTACAGAAACGCTTGTCTGAAGTCATCACTAATATCATTTTTGGCCGTATGAATGTTTAAAGCAGATCATGTACAGAACGGTTGGTTGTTACCACGACAGAGGAACGTGACGATCAGTTCGTTCACTGTCACTCGTTCTGACTTTAACTCTTTCTGGTCTTTTTGTTCTGAGTTTATCTTTCTGGAGACTTCTGGTGTGATGATGGATTATTTTATTTGAACCAATTTAATAATGTGACAGACATCTTTTCCATTTTCAAGTGCTCTTGAGCACAAGTGCTCGAGGTTTTCTGAAGGTCTTTCAGTTTTCCTTTGAACATTGATTCATTCAATTCCAGTCATTGTGGTTCTTTTCAATGCTTTTTGTTTCACTTTATACCAGCCATTTTAACCTTGAAGCATAAAAATACACTTTTATTCTCTCTCTCTCTCTCTCTCTCTCTCTCTGTATAT
>NC_056514.1:15822872-15823770 GCF_014905685.2 Nematolebias whitei | reverse complement strand
ATATTATGTTCATTTAAATATATATTTTAAAAGTTTAAATGGTCTTGCTCCTTTCCACCTCTCTAAGCTGCTTCACCCATCATCTCCTGCTCGGTGCCTCAGATCAGCTGATCAGCTGCTCCTGCAGGTGCTGAGGCTCAGCGCTTTTTCAGTTGCCGCTCCAAAACTGTGGAACAATCTCCCTCTTCCCATCAGACGAGCCCCTTAAGTGTCCATTTTTAAATCTTTTAAAAATGCATTTTTACTCTCTGGCTTTTAGCACAGACTGAATTTGCTCTGCACTGTTTTTATTGTTGTTATTGAGCTTAATGTTTTAACAACTGTTTTATTATTTTTTGTGTGTGTACAACACTTTGTTGCAGCTGTGGGTATTTTTAAAGGACTTTATAAATAAAGTATTGAATATTATTGTTATTATTATTATTATGGTTATTATTAATTATTATTATTATTAATAATAATAATAATAATAATAATAATAACAACATATAAATTAGTTTTGTGTTTACACATAAAATAAGTAACAGCAAAATGAATCCCATGCTACTTTAATCCCAGCAAATTGATGCAAAAATACACATTTGTTCCCTTTTTTTCCTGTCACAACAAGAAGAAAAAGTTTGACAGGAAAAAATAAATAAAGTAAAATTTGCATTGACAAATAAGAGGAAGGAAAAATGACGACAATGCCTCCATTATTTAAACATCAATTTAAATGGATGTCTTCCAGAAAAAACATATCTACACAAATAAATTCCCCTCAAAAAAGACAATATGCACATGCATAAGATGGTAGGGAGTACTACATTCATGATTAACCTATTAAAAAAAAAAAAAAAAAAAAACAGTCGTTAATATATATATATATATATATATATATATATATATATATATAAAT
>NC_056514.1:15817145-15822772 GCF_014905685.2 Nematolebias whitei | reverse complement strand
ATGGGCACCGACGAACCCCGTGACCCAAAATGGAAGAAGCGGGTAAAGATAATGGATGGATGGATGTATATATGTATGTATATTTATACATACATATATACATAGAAAATGGCCCGGGAACCACCAGTTGACGATGACTGATATAGAAAAAAAACTGAACTCTGGCCTCTCAGGTGGTTGGGTCATAACAAATGCAGCACAACCACTCATGTGTGCCTCAGCACGGTCAAGTTGTTACAGTGAGGGGTGCGTTTAGCTGCAAGGCCTCAATCATCACGTCACAACGCAGACCAGATAGATCCAGGACTGAGGGGGGCGGGACTTCTGCTAAAGAGGAGGCAGGTGGGCAGCACCAGTAAGAACAGAGTCTGTTTAATCTCCCAGTTTGGGGAGTGTTACTATTTATGGAGGAGCTGATGGAATCGTTGTCTAGCTGCCAGCTGCGTGACACGACACTCAGGAAGGTCAACTTCTCTTTCTTCAGAAACTTCACAGTCTCCATGGCCAACATGTTCACCTGCACTCTTTACTTCTGTTCCTTTGGCATTCCGTCTGTGACTCATGTGGATGCTAAATCTGTTCAAGACCAGCCGTAAAGAAAACAGAGGTGTCAAAAGAAAGAGCTAAAACGCCTGCTTTCTGTTTTGGAAACGAGGTGTAATGGAAGCATTTTAGCACTGACATCGATATAAATTCAGCGTGCAGCTACTGCAGGAGAACAAAGTGGTCTGAAGCCACTTTGGGTCACCTGGTCGACATTTCCCACCGGCAGCTTGTTTGACTCTATTAACCTTGAAAGCCATTTCCTTGAAAGCGAGCCCAAACAGTTTATCTTTCAGCGTGTAAGTGTGGAGGAACGGTAATGTGCAGCGGTGTTTGAACTGTAAATGTGTGTGTCTGATCTCGCAGCTTCACTTCAAGAAGGACATAGAGTTTGAGATTGATGCTGAGCGCAGTCGTGCTCCTGAAAGTGCAGAAGCTAAAAAAAGAGACAAATGTGTTGTTCCGCTTTATTCTTGGCCACTTTGAACCCAAACAGACTGCAACTTTCTGGATCACTAAATTACTGTTGTTGCAGGATAGAAGAGCTCATTTGTGCATGTCAACATAATAAACATCAGCTGAATGCACATTTTTCTAAATGAAATGTTGTCAATGGCAGGGGCGATTCTAGAATCTCACTTTTAGGGGTGCTTAGCCCCCAGTGTTGACAATGACTCGGCTTGAACAATTCTGTGGCTAATGGTGTCACAGTTTGTAATGTGTGTGTGTGTGTGTGTGGGGGGGGGGGCACACTGGTGGGGGTTTCTTGGGGTCCTCCCCTAGAAAATTTTGAAGGATGTAGATGCCATTTCCTACATTCTGATATATTTTAACAGGTGGTTAAACATCTACGTTTACCTACATACAGGGCCAGATTAACACTTCGCTGCACCCTGGGCAACAATCTTCAAGGGCCCCAGCATCACGATACCAGAATCACCATAATCTAGCAAAATACAGAATAAATGACCATAATATACAGTAAATATACTTAAAATTCTAACTATCAAGTGTATTTTGACGTATAAAAATCCAAATGCTCAACGACACAAATCATCAAGACTGAATTAAGTTGAACGCACTTTGAACAAAACATGACACCACATGTGTACTTGTATAGTAATAAGTTGACCACTGGTGTCAGAAGCATTTATAATGTGTGTGTGTGGGGGACACACTGATGGGGGGGTTTGGGGGTCCTCCCCCAGAAAATTTTAAATAAAGTAGATGCCATTTCCTGCATCCTGGTGTATTTTAATGGTTGTTTAACATCTAGTTTTACCTACATAAGTAAACACTGGGAACACCTTGGGATTCCCCTGGAGGAACTGGTCCAAGTGGCTGGGGAGAGGGAAGTCTGGGCCTCCCTACTTAGGCTGCTACCCCCGTGGATGGATGGAAGACAACACTTGATTCAATAACTATTTTAGAGCTAATGGCACAACAAGAAGTAACCTGACCAACAACTGATTCAATTAATTAAAAACATTATATATTCAAAAGTGATGATTTGATGCCCAAATTAAAACTAAATGCCTGTAACTTAGTTGACTTCAAATGAAATAAGATTGTGAATGAATGTTTGTGACAAATGATTTACTGATTATAACAAAGATTCCTTCAAGAAACCGCCCAATACAAATTATAAAACCAGAATGACTTCTGCTCATTCTAAATTTGTCAAATGGCCTAAACCTCCTAAAGTGAAGGAGAATGATTTTAAAATAATAAATAAGATATATCCTGTAGCCATGTTTCTGCAAAGAATATTTAAATTTGATGTTGATTTGTTGCCTTTTGTAAATCAGAAGATGAATCCCTCGAGCAAGTTTTTTTTATGTCAATACAAAGTCTTTGGTTCAACACCAGAAACTGGATTAATCTCAAACTTAACATTCCTTCTTTTGATGCTGATAACATTTTACTTTATGTGGATAAATTAAGCTCAGCTTTCTCTGATGCCATAAATATATTCATACTTATAGCAAAGTACAATATTCACTGTAGTGAGAGGAGGGATAACAAGCCTTCCTTCCTGTTTTATGAACGATTTTAAATCATACTATTCTTCATTAAGTAGATTAAAAAAACTGCAAAACTGCTAAAATCATCTCACAACAGATACAAACTTATTGTTTTAATTAAAACAATGTTTCTCAAGAAAAACAAACTGATGAGCTTGTCAGCAGGTAAGGGGCGTTTACCTTCGGGACAAATTGAGGTTGTCAATTGGTCAGTTACTGACACGCCTTCTGAGTTGATTGACAGGTCGCACAGTCGAGGATCCGATTGAAAAAAAAAAACGAGAGCTGCAGCAGCCGCACTGGGAGGAGGCGGGGCGGCCCAAATGCAGTGGAAGCGCAGCAGTGTCTCTGTGCAGGGCTCCAAGTAAAGCAGGAGATGACCAGATATTTTGCTTGTGCCCTCACTGCCCTGGGCCCCTTAGAGATCATGGGCCCCTGGGCAGTTGCCCAGTTGCCCATATGGTTAATCCAGCCTTGCCTACATACAGTGTGTAAACGCTTGATTCAATAACTATTTTAGACAGAACGGCTCAAGTAGCCTGACCAACAGCTCTCCTTGTGTGAATATAGCATGCCCCGCTTCTCTCACGCATCCTAACAACCCCTGACAACTGCCGGCACTAACGTAGCACTAAGCTAGTGCTAACTAAGATGCTACACACGTAACGCTCCACTTTACATTACACAACCTAATAAACACTGTACAAAATCAGTTTAGTTTTAACTGATTATAACAAACAAAGACTAAACTTACGCAATCAGAAGTTACAACGTATATGTACATATACAACACATAAAACAAATCACAACTAGCTTTAAGCATTAACCTTTAATTTAACCATTAAGCATACAATGTAATTTTGACAGAAAATGGAGGATTTACCTGCAGTTACATTGATGAACCTGTGGTACTTCGGGTTTATCACTGTTGTATTCAGCTGATCATGAGGTCGGCTGCAGGGCTTTATCATCTTTTACATTTTTCTAGACTCTGTTTAGGTTTTGAAATGTAATGAACTGTATTACTCTCAGGGGAACACGTATCTGAATAATGTTCTCCACTGACATTTTTTCTGATTTTTTTTTTTTTATTAAATCCCTCTGACCGCAAAGCGTTCACAATTCAAAACCCCAACAATGTTGTAGGAGGAAAAGGGGGTGGAGCTCCTGCAGGTAAGGGGCGTTTACCTTCAGGACAAATTTAGGTCACTGATTGGTCAGTTGCTGAAGAGCCTGCTGGAATGATTGACAGGTAGTGTCAAGGATCCAACTCGTGCAAAAAAAAAAAATCATATATTTTCCTGGCCCATTTAAGATTGTCATGATTTATTCCATTTTTTTTATTTTTTTATTTATTCAATATTTTAGTGAATCGAAGGTTTGAGAACTGAGTTTCCTTACAAAACCCTATTGATGGTTTCTTTTTAGGGGTGCTGAGTTAAAATGTATGTGTGTTTGAGGTTTGAGCACCCCCAAAAAAAGAGGCTAAAATCGCCACAGGTGAATGGTCGAGACATGCAGACAACAGCTGTGTTCTGAGTGTATCTAAATTCAGGACTGTAGCTCATTAAACCTTAATTACTTAGATAAGTATTGCTTCTATTTCATCTCTTAGCAATAATCAGAGTTGACTCCATAAGTGCTGAAGGTTTGGTAAAAGATTTCATACAGAGAATGCATTTAGGTTGACCTTTAGCTATTATCACACCAGATTTGTCTCAGTGGGACAGTGGAGAAATACTGTGTGTGTGAGGAAAACAAAGAAATCACGAGGAGGAAACAAATAAAACAGAACATCTCTCAACCGTTCTTCACTCGGTTCCCATCGTTTGTATAAAGAGACGTTCAGAAGATTTGGATCATTTGCAAACGTCACGTTTCTAAACAAAAGCTTACAGCTTTTTCAGCTGCATGAGATTACTGCAGCGTATGTTTATGTGTATTATAAAGCTTCTAGATCTGCATACTTTACTGAGTATATGATATTTATTTTGCAAAAACACAAAAAGATGTCAGAGAGACTTTTCCGGAGCGACTAGCTGAAACCAGAGACAATATTTGTTCAGCTTTTATCCTTCCCTGCCAAGAAATGATTGAGTAAGCAAGTTTTTATTTGTCTAATTTGTACTAAGATGGGAAGTAGACAGCAAAAACCAGATCCTAATCCTTGTATTTTGTAGGAAGTTTATTCCAGTCCTGGAGGCAATGAAATTACAAAGTGAGAATCAATGATGTGATCAAAGAATGGATTGGGTTATTTCCTGGTTCAATGGGAAGTCAAATAACTTCCTGCCTGAACCCAGAAAGTTATCAGCTTTACTCGTTTGTTCACGCCGCCTTTTTTATTCTTTTGCATTGCCCCTTTATGCACTGCACATATTTACTTAGTTTTGCTGTAAACATTTGGAAATTATTCATATTTTAATTATTAGATATTCTATTGATCTGTTAGACCAAATGAATGAGACGTTTTAATTTGTTGTAGAAGAACAATGTTCAGTCAGGTCATCTGGATAGTTTCTTTTTTTGATGAGAGGTTTCGTCCTTCATTCAAAGGACTTCTTCCATCTGAGGAAACGCCAAACAAACTGATTTCCACAGACAGTGTACTCCATAATGGGAAAAAAAAAACAGTTTGCTGGTACTAAGATGGCCTCTGTGGCCCACCCTCTCCCCCATCAACTCCCCTGAGACAGTCATGCCAAAGTGGTTCAAAACATCAAAGGTCATGCTCAGTAATCAAATTCATCCAAAGGACTTCTTCAATCTGAGGAAATACCAAACAAGCCGCCAAAGTTCATGCTCAGTAATCCAGGTAAAAATCCAACCATGTTCAGTCCGTCACCAAACAAACTGATTTCCACAAACAGCATACTCCATAGTGGGAAAAAAAAAACAACTCAGATTGAAGAAGTCCTTTGGATGAAGGACGAAACGTCTAAGCAAAAAAAAAGAAAAAAGAAAAAAAGAAACCTAACAGGTGACCTGTCTGAACATTGTTGGATTTTCATATTATATATATATATATATATATATATATATATATATATATATATATAT
>NC_056514.1:15771389-15817135 GCF_014905685.2 Nematolebias whitei | reverse complement strand
TATATATATATATATATATATATATATATATATATATATATATATATATATATATATACAATTTAAACACACTGTATAATTTGTGTTTCACACAAATGTAACATATAAGTCAACTAAATCAAAAGTTACTGCTAAGATAATTTAGTAAAATTAGTCAAATCTTTTTACAACAAAACAAAAATTTGTAATGTCTAAAACCTGTTTCCTTTGATACGTCATGCTGTTTCATTTCGGGTTGCTTGCCAGACAACGGACGATATCTGTTGTAATTTTTTAGGACATCTCCAGATGGATTTGTAATCCGTAGTACGGTCAAAGAAAATGTCTAAAAAGTCTAACAGCTTTTAAAAAATAAGATTCTATCTGAGTTTGTTCTTACATAATTGTAAAGCTCAGGTCGGGACTTTATGTCTGCAGTGATGTCAGATATCAAATATGCTTTTTGTAATTTTGATTTAAATTACATCTTACTCATGTTCAGTTGTGACTGGGGGTGAGATAAATGCTATTAGGGGCCACCAGGGAAATGTTTTTTTATTTTTTTCATTTTTATAAGACTAAAGTGGACTGTGGAAGCTTTGTGATCAGTAAATTATAAACTATTGTGATCTTGTAATGAGGCTCTGGGTTGTAGCCCAGGTTGCATCAAGAAGGGCGTCCAGCGTAAAACAAATCCAAAAGTTTTATTTGAGTTTGCTCGCTGTGACGACCCCTGCAACAGGGAGCAGTCAAATAAATAACAGCACTTATAAAACTCAACTGTCTCACATACGTTACTGAAAAACTTTCACACGTACTTACTCTTAGTCACAAACTGTAAAGTTATGTACTCACACACTAGTAAAACACACAAACTACTAAAAAACCTACTGTATCAGTGAATATAACATTTAATTTACAGCTCACAGCTGAATCAGCTCATTTACTGCTTGACTCTTTTTATTTGTGTTTTTTCTACAATGACACCTATTTTCTGAGTTTTGCTTATTTAAACCAATATTGTGGAAGTGTTTTGAAATCGTGGGAAAAAGTTGTTTAAAAGAAGCTGTTGTTTCAGATCAGTAAATACAGATTTTTTAAATAAATTCCATATGATCATTCAGATTCTTCTTTGTGCTGCTGTTGTCTTCTGTTAAGAAAAGGCTATAAAAGAGGGGCAATTTTGTACTTTTCTGTGTGTGCCAGTGATGTGCTTTGAGCTTTGTGACAGGTGAGACACTGACTGTCTGGAATCGATGCTCACATATATGAACCCAAAATAGAAGCTTATATTTCAATTTAGTCTTGTTTTTTGTCTTTTAAAAAGGCACCTAATTATGCTTTGATCAACTCCATACGCCTCTCTTTAAATTAATATATATATAAAAAAACATGTATTATCTTACCTTCATTTTAAGAGGAATGAGTTTGGAAAAACGATGAGTTTAGAAAAATCTTTTAGTTTTGAGATATGATCTTCTACCCCCACTCCTCTGCCTAACAGAAAAATGCACAGTGACAGCACCTGCTTCATTGTCCCTATGGGGCAGCACTGCCCCCTATTGGTGTGGCACGGTACTTTCTGCTTCACCCTGTGTATTTTCACTATGCATTTACATCCGATTAGAAAGAAGACATATGTCACACACATTCATTCAATATATTGGACAGACTGTAGAACATCAACATGTGTAGCGTAATCAAATATATATATAGGCGATATAAAGAGAGACAGCAATGGGCATGCTCCAGCTGCTTACTTCATTTTTTGTATGTGACACAGCACCACTAGAGGCGAGCCAGAGTACTACACTGCCTCACCCAGCACATTCAACCTTCATTTATACAGGTTAATCACATTCAGCCTTGGGGATTCGTTTACAAGAGAGACCTGGAAGGGCCCAACAGAATTTCAGAAGAGTTGGCGAAGAAAAATGTGTGTACTGGATCACCCGTAAACTACTACTGAATACTCATCCAGCTTCGGTATGACTGTCAACTCTGGCAGTGCCACATGTACAATGATGAAAGTGCTGAAAGCTCACCATATTTAGCTTTTCTGTCTTTTTTCTTTTGTTTCTATTATGTTTTCATGGCCCTTGACGTCTCTAACGGGATCAGATACTCAAGTACTGCCATTAAAATAACAGAAAACATGAAGTTCTGTTGTTTCCGCCACATTAAGAAAGCATCAAATACCAGTTTCGTCTGGTTTCCATATCTTCCTCATCCACACATGAGCCGTTTTCTGTTCTCGTACCAGATTAAAGCTAGAGATATTGTAAATGTGCATTTATATCATACCGTGATGGACATGGAAACATTTCCCCCAGACCTCTCTGGCGTTTTCCTTTGTACAGAACCCCTACACTGTACAGAAACACCTGAAGTTGTGTTGTGTTCGGCAGTTGTGTGTAATTATATGCTTTTGTTATACAGTATATTTGTATATTGAGAAGTGTTTAGAGTCAAGCATTTCTTCCATGTTTGAACAGGCAATGCATAAATTCTGTGATTTTGAGTGTTGAAATAATTCTGAAAACTGTTTTATAGAACAGTTTTATAGAACAGTCAAGTGGTTAAATATATTTTCTCTTATCATTGTCAGTATTTTACTTGTCATGATGACAGGTGGGGCACTGCCTCCCCTGACTGCACGTCACTGGTGTGTGTCATGTACTTTATATCTCATGAATCAGTGGATGCATTTAACAAAACTCTCAGAATGCATTTATTAGCTGTAAAACTAATGAACTTTTGAAATCAATCTAACATAATATGGCTGCTACAGCTAGTTGATTTTATCAAACCTTAAAAAATGACTATCCTTCAGTCAGTTTTATAGATGCTGGCCTAAAACTTGCTGTGCTCGTAGCTGAGACTACCACAAAAGCCACAAAGGGAGCTAAACAATTATCAATTTTGTGCATTTTTATTATTTAAAACCCTGACATGGTACAAGTTGGATGATGTGCATTAATGATTGTTACTTTTATGTTGCATCGAGTCACATCGTGTCAACTCAACCCACACAATGGATGTTGCTGCTTCATGACTGAGAGATGAATTGTTGCATCAGTCTGTGTTGCCTCTGTATATTTAATGTATCACCTCAGTGGCATTGTGTCAATATGGTCCGACTCAGATGCAGAATACTAAAATATATTAGTCTTAAAATAACCACTTACTTGAACATAGACAGTCATGCAGAGTCTGCATCATGTTCCTGCAATAGGTCAGAGTGTCCCTTCTAGATTAGATCACTTCAGATTGGATGACATTACATTAAAACAGATTATGCTCTTCTTCATCTAACACACTTTACCTGCTAATGCTCTTTGAGCCTCATTAGTCAGGAAACAGTCACTGAAGGAAGCAATTAGAAAGCCAACAGCATCCTCATCACTCACACAATCACACACATGGATGCTATAATCTCCCCTGGGGAGGACGCACACCTCAGTGGCTGTTAGTCAGTTACAATATTTGTCCTGTTTGATGAGGCAGCTGCTGCAAACCTTTGGCTTAACCCGTACACATCTGTGCATGTGTGCACAAGTATTTTTTTGGCCTCAGCGTCTTCTATGTGTTCCTGTGTGCGGCTCTACGTGTGAGAAAAGCTTTTATGGTTCCTTTTTCTTGCAGTAATCTTGCATGATGTCTGAGGAATGCCTAATATACAAGCTGGAGTAAAAGCAGAGCAGAACCAGTGGGGGAAAAATAATGACCTGAATCTCAGTCCCAGGGCCAGATGTCTGCAGTCCAAGTCTCACCTCATAAAAAGCGTACTTCTTGTTCTGGCTTATCAAGCACATCTATTATACAGCTCTGTGTGTGTCGGTGTGTGTGGCTGCAAGTGCGCAGCAAGTCTGAGTGTGTGTGTTCTGAACCTGTGTGAGTTATTAATGTTAAAATGGATTTTGGTGTGTGTTTTGACATATTTGTGTGTGAGGGCATTCATCTGAGGCAGACATCTAAGTACTCGTTGCATGTGTGGACCCTTTCAGCTCGCCTTGATAAGACAATATGTCTCTGTGCATGTAAAGGATTTGCCGCCAGCTTGATTATTTCACTCATAAGAGGACCGGAGAAAGAATCGGTACAATAAAACAGCAAGATCAAACGAACCGGTTCATCCCAGTCTGTGAACACAGTCACCAAACAGAGAAAAGCCTGTTATACTCGGTCAGGGGATGCTGTAGAGAAATAGTGCAATTCTTAAAAAAATAAAAACCAAAACAAACAATAAAACAAATACCCTTGCTCTCTTTTCTGCCATGCCGTTTTAGCAAAGCAAATCTGATAAATTGCGTATCTTTTACTCAGTGATGCAAGGTTACAGTCATGGGGAATAATATAATCTGATGTTTTAAAGATTTTTTTTAAATTATTTTAATCTAACCTTAAGTGAACAAAACCACACAACATATTCCAACATTTCATTGCTTTATAAACTAACGAAAGCTGAAATGAAAAACATGGATGAAAACACAATTTACGCTTGATGCTTCCACAAGATGTAGGGAAGTAGCAAAGAGAAGCTGCTGATCAAATTCATTCAACTTTTATTTATACAGGTTAGTCTCATTGAGTCACGTCCAAAAACAAATCTGACTGATGTCAAATGCAGACTGTAGAAGCTGATAAACCTTGGAAACTGTGTTAGCTCGACAGTAAACAATTGTATCGTCAGCATAGAGATGCAAGGAGGTGTCAAGAATGTTTTGACCTATATTACTTACTGCCAGGGCCAGATTAACACTTCACTGCACCCTGGGCAACAATCTTCAAGGGCCCCATCATCACGACCCCAGAATAACCATAATCTGGCAAAATACAGAATGAATTACTATAATACACAGTAAATATACTTCAAATTCTAACTATCAAGGGTATTTTTATGTACATATGTGTACTTGTTTAGTAATGTGTTGGCTACTGGTGTCATAAGCATTTATAATGTGTGTGTGGGGGACACACTGATGGGGGGGAGGGAGGTCCTTCCCCAGAAAATTTTCAATAAAGTAGATGCCATTTCCTGCATTCTTGTGTATTTTCGTGGTTGTTTAACATCTAGTTTTACTTACATAAGTAAACACTTGATTCAGTAACTATTTTAGAGCTAATGGCACAACAAGAAGTAACCTGACCAACAGCTGATTCAATTAATTAAAAATATTATATATTCAAAGGTGATGATTTGATGCCCACATTAAAACTAAATGTAACTTAGTTGACTTCAAATGTAATAAGATTATCAATGAATGTTTGCAACAAATGATTTACTGATTATAACAAAGATTCCTTCAAGAAATCTCCCAATACAAAAAATAAAACCATAATGACTTCTGCTCATTCTAAATTTGTCAAATGGCCTAAACCTCCTAAAGTGAAGGAGAATCATTTAAAAATAATAAATAAGATATATCCTGTAGCCATGTTTCTTGAAAGAAGGTTTAAATTTGATGTTGATTTGTGTGTCTTTTGTAAATCAAAAGATGAATCCCTCGAGCATTTTTTTTTTTCATGTCAATACAAAGTTTTGGTCAAACATCAGAAACTGGAATAATCTCAAATTTAACATTCCTTCTTTTCATGCTGATAACATTTAATTTTATGTGGATAACTCAAGCTCAGCTTTCTCTGATGCCATAAATATAGTCATACTTATAACAAGTACCACATTCACTGTAGTAAGAGGAAGGGTAATAAGCCTTCCTTCCTGTTTTATGGACAATTTTAAGTCAATATTCTTCATTAAGTAGATTAAAATCTACAAAACTGCTAAAATCATCTTACAACAGATACAAACTTATTGTTTTAATTAAATCAATGTTTCTCAAGAAAAAAAAAACTGATGAGCTTGTCAGCAGGTGAGGGCGTTTACCTTCGGGACAAATTGAGGTCGTCGATTGGTCAGTTACTGACACGCCTTCTGGGTTGATTGACAGGGCGCAATTGAGGATCTGTTTGAAAAAAAAAAAAAAAACAGAGAGATGCAGATGGCGCTGGGAGGAGGTGGGGTGGCCCAAGTGCAGCGGAAGTGCAGCAGTCTCTCTGTGCATTGCAGAGCTCCAAGTAAAGCAGGAGATAACCAGATATTTTGCTTGTGCCCTCACTGCCCTGGGCCCTTTAGAGATCGTGTGCCCCTGGGCACTTCCCCCTTTGCCCATATGGTTAATCCAGCCTTGCTTACTGTATATAAATTGTAAAACGTGTGTGTCCTAAAACTGAGCCTTGTGGCACACCATTAGTGACCGTTAAATAGCTAGATTAAGTACCGTTTTGTCCAACCCATTGCCTCCGATCTGAGAGATAGTTAGAAAACCAACAAACGGCATGTTCTGAGAAACCAATATCTGAGAGCTTGTAGCATAAGATGTCATCAAAAGCATTTCATTAGAATTATAATAAATTAATATTAAAATACACTTCATTAGATGATTGTCATCAGTGTTAGCATCTCTATAAAATAAAGTTTTGGCTATTTGATTCTCTGCAGCCTACAGGTGTGTTAACGCAATGCCAAGAAGGTAAGAGATCAGCAATGACCTTAGCGACGTAACTGTTGCTGCCCATCAGTTTATTATTTTCAAAGAGAAACATCGTTCACCAGTGAAAACCTTTGAAGAAAAAAAAAAAAGATCTTCCTCAGAGTGAACGTTCTAGCCAATTCCTCCCAAAGTTAGGCCCTGCAATGCTCAGAAATCACTCTCAAAAGCAAAAAGTAAGAACGAGACTGAACATTTAGGGCTTATATAGAAAGTTTGACTAAGTAAAATCTCTTTGATCTGAAAACACTATGGCAGCACAATCGTAGGGCTTCTGGAACAACGCTCTGTTAACAGAGGAGGCACTAGCAGAGCTGTTAGACAGAATGATAGTGCCATGGTTGGACAAATCCTCTGAAAACAGATTATTATACCAAGAGCTCATACTAACTGTCAGCATGGTGGTGGGAGTCTGATGATTTGGGCTTGTTTTGCAGCCACAGGACCTGAGCACCTTGGAATCATTGAACCATCTGTGAACATCTCTGTAATGTAAACTATAAGTCCATTTGACAGCTGAAACTTGGATCAAACTAGGTCATGATGCACCAAAGCTATGATTCCAAACATCAACTAATCTACACCAGAATGTCTGGGGAAAAAATAGTGTTTTAGTGGACCTATTTTAGTTATTTCTGCTAAGTCTAGCAAGGTTGAGTCAGGTCCTCTGGATGGATTCTTCTTTGTTGAAGCGTTTCGGTTTTTATCCAAAGAACTTCTTCAGTCTGAGGAGCAGCAACAAACTTAGTTTTATAAATAGCACCTTCTTATAATGAATCAACCAGTTTGTTTGTTGACATCCAGAGCTAGCTGTTCACATGATGAAGGAGGACCATCAGCCTAACAATCGATCATTAGTGCCCTGATGGCTGCTTGCTATTCACAGAGGGCTGAGTGATACTAGCAATAACAGCACTGTAAGAGGGGGACAGTTGGACACGGAGGCTTCACTCCTGTTTCATGATGGACGTCATTTTTCATTTACTAAATAAATTAAGCTTCTTATGTTTGTGTACGCTTGAAATTGAACAAATTTAGAATCTATCTGTTTTATGATGTCCTGATACTGAGAATTGAAAAAAGTGAACTGTGTTTTCTATCCAAACTATGTTCAGTACTTGAATGAAGAATCAGGGAGATTAATGCCAAATCAACCAGAAAGAACCAGATTTCTTATTATTGTTCACACAGAGCAAACAGGTCTGTTCGATATGAGGAAGCTTCAGAAGTGGGACTTGTCGCGGTCATGATCATTAATCAAAAACAAAATTCAGTTTTAAAGCCTCAAGGTCTTAGTCATTGTTTGGTTTTCCTTTTTTTAATCGTCTTTGGTCCCAACACAAGATTCGGGCTCCTGTGAGAAACTTTAGCTTCAACTTGATAGCTGCCAATTAAAATAATGTTCCAGATTAATCCTAAATTAGGTGTTTTATTGTTGCACGTTCTCTTGTTTTGCAATTTTATGTGACTCATTTGTGTTTTAGCCTTCCGTGATGCCTTCAAGTGTTCCTCTGAAACAGCCGATTTATTTGGGACATGGAAATGAGACCTGTGGGGATGTAATAAAGCGTCGGGAACCAGCACTTCAGCCACAGATTTTATGGTTTTAATGGGTTGGAAGCTGGGGCCTTTGTGCATTTTGGTACTTTTTTATTTCTTTCTTTTGTATTTTTTAATGTAAATGCCGTTCTTATGATATTGACTAGAATCACATCTTTGTTTTATGCTTAGTGACATGCTCTTGTGTAGTGTCAGCAACTTGTTGACAAGTTGCAGATCTTGAAATATTGAACAAAAAGACAGTTTGGAGTGGAAATTGAAAACCTTCCACTTGAAGGTTTCTAAACAAACAAACCGTTGTCAAAGTCTTAATAATTTTTTTTTATTTGGTGTCTAGATTTTGTAACTACTGATTCTGCTTTTATTGCTGTATTGTTTTGAATTAGATTATTTCCATGTGTGATTAATTAAATTAAATTGGAATAATCTAGAAAATTTTGAATTACATGCCACTGTATTAATTTTTAATTGAAGTGAATTGTAATAAACATGGATTATATGAGTCATAATATTTTGGATAGAGATTTAAATAATCTTTTTGACTGCACTTGATTAGATTAAATAGGAATAAATAAGATCAAACTGCCTTCAACTCTTTTATTTGTCTTGAAATATTAATCAGTGATTTGGATTTTGTGTAGATTGAAATAAACTACAATAACTGGACAAAGATCCTGACTGCTCAGTGTTTGGATTGAATGAAATTAGTCTGTACTGATTTGATCAAAGGTAAAACTGCCTTTTCTGTTTAAACCTTGAATTCACTTGTTTGATGCACTGTCTTGAACTGAGCATGACAAAATGGCAACTGTTGTTGCCTTAGAGCAAGAAGGTTGCCAGTTCACATCCTGATCTTTCTGGGTTCAGAAAGGCACCAGATTCCCAATGAACAGGAATGGAAAAAGCATGAAAAGAAAAAAAAAAAAAACAATACATAGATGGGAGTCTTGAAATGGTATAAATTATCCATCCATCATCTTTTATCCTCTTATTCCTTTTCGGGTCACGGAGTCACTGGAGCCCATATCCAGAAGTCTCTGTGCGAAAGGCAGGGGACACCTGGATAGGTCTCCAGTCCATCACAGGGACACAAAAGTGACTTTTGGATATGAGTACCAGTGACCCCCGTGATCAAAAAAGGAAGATGTGATTAAAGATAATGGATGATGGATGGATAGATGGATGGATGGAACTGAACAAAAATGTGTTAGTATTGTGCACTGACTTTTGTAGTGAACTAACACAAACAAATATAACTGAAGTGATGTGACGTTCACAATCTGAATATGAATCTTCTGACCGGCTCTTTACAATGAATGATGGGAATCGAGTTGTCATTCCTGTTTTATTTTTTTCCTTTTGGTAATGTTCTGTTTACATTATATAATCTTTTTTTTAATATTATATTGCTGCAAATTTTCCACAATGTTTTATATAAAAATGAATTGAATTGAAATAGTTTGAAAGTGTGACACAAAAAATAGTTGAACCCAGAGTATATAATGTAATGTAAAGTGCTGGGATGTGTCGAGATGTGACAATAAGTGGAACTGGATGGGTACATTTCATTTTGTCTGCAAAGTTTTATTTTTATATTTAACCTTTATTTATACAGGTAGTCTCATTGGGTCACGGGGACTCATTTTCAAGAGAGACCTGTTCCAGACAGAACATATAAAATACAGATAACAATAAACAATAATAGCAAACTACAGAAAAAATGCAGCAAAAATAAAAGTAGTTATAAAACAATAAATCAGGGTGCTGTTAAAAAAGTAATACTAAAAACAAGGACACATTTGCTTTGATGTTTCTATTGACATTATCAAATGTTTTAAATCCCCTTAAAGAAATTAAAGTGGACAACTTCAGTTCCTTGTCTTGTTCACGGATGAGGGAAAAATGGAGCGTGAGATCGATAGGCGGATAGGTGCAGCGTCGGCAGTGAAGCGGGCGCTGTACCGGTCTGTCGTGGTGAAGAGAGAGCTGAGTCAAAAGGTGAAGCTCTCAATTTACCGGTCTATCTACGTTCCTACCCTCATCTATGTTCATGGTTGTGACCGAAAGAACGAGATCTCGGATACAAGCGAACGAAATGAGTTTTCTCCGCAGGGTGTCTGGGCTCTCCCTTAGAGACAGGGTGAAAAGCTTTGTTATCCTGGAGGGACTCAGGTAGAGCCGCTGCTTCTCCACATCGAGAGGAGCCAGTTGAGGTGGCTTGGGCATCTGTTTAGGATGCCTCCTGGACGCCTCCCAGGTGAGGTGTTCTGGGCACATCCCACCGGGAGGAGACCCAGAGGAAGACCCAGGACACGCTGGAGGGACTATGTTTCTTGGCTGGCTTGGGAACGCCTTGGGATTCACCCGGAGGAGCTGGTCCAAGTAGCTGGGGAGAGGGAAGTCTGGGCCTCCCTACTTAAGCTGCTACCCCGCGAACCGACCCCGGATAAGTGGAAGAAAATGGATGGATGGATGGATGGATGGATGGATGGAACTTCAGTTCCTGTTGCAAGGTGTTCCAGGTTGCAGGAGCTGAGTAGGAAAAGGCCTTTTTGCCAAGTTCAGTCCACATTGAGGGAACGCTGCAGGTAATGATGGCCTGAGAGTGCATGTTGTAACTGCACTGACGACTTGACAAGTGGGAGGAGATATATGAAGGCAGCAGACCAAGGAGAGATTTATAAATGAAAATGAACCAGTGTAAGAGCCTACGTGTAGATAATGATTACCAACTGACCACTGAGTACAGGGTACAGTGTTGGGTACAGTAGTTACAATCAGTAATGAGTATTAGTGTGCCATGGTAGACAACATCCAACATCTGCAAGCAGCTGGCAGGGGCATTCATGTAAATAATGTCACCATAGTCAATGGCCGGTAGGAAGTAAATGGTAAATGGTAAATAGACTGTACTTATATAGCGCCTTTCTATCTTATCAAGATACTCAAAGCGCTTTACACTACAATCTGTGCCTCATTTACCCATTCACACAGCACTCAACTAGATCTCTACAAAGCTAATTTAACAAATCATTCTAAAGAGACTAATCGGTGCTTTAGATCACATTCATTCACCGATGGGAAACACATCAGAGGCGATGAGGGGTTCAGAGTCTTGCCCATGGACACTTCGGCATGTGACTGCTGGTGGATTCGAACCCCCAACTCTTGCATTGGAGGACGACTGCTCTAACAACTCAGCCACAGCCGCCCTGTGGCCTAAGTACCGAAGTAGCGGTTACAAGATGTTTTCTGGCATTCAGAGTTAAGCAAGATCTATTTCTGAAAAAGAAACCCAGTTTTAATTTCAGTTTCTTTATCAAGTTTTCAATGTGTGGTTTAAAAGAGAGATGTGCATCAACATTCCCAAGTATTTGCAAGAATCTACAAACTCAATAGGAACACCATGCATGGATGAGATAGGAGGAAGGCTTGCTGGCACCAACTTCCTATTGGAAAACAACATCCCTTTGGTTTTGTCAGCATTTAGCACCAGCTTGAGATGGAATAAGTCTGACTGAATGATGTCAAATGCAGACTGTAGAAGCTGGAAAACCTTGGCAACTGTGTTAGCTCGGCAATAAACAACAGTGGAAGACCTGAAAGACCTCTTGATAACTGAATAGGATGTCCCACAGTCCACAGACACGACGGCATTCCCGTTGGCTCTTTTTTCCTCAGATAATTACAGACACTCACTACAGAAGTCTAATTTACATAACGCTGCATTTGGAAAGGCTGCACCTTTTATCTTTTTGCCCGTGTTCATTCTATTTGTTTGCTTGTTCTCATTGCCTGTTTGTCTGCCTGTGTTCAAATGCTTACACACACACGTACAAACACACACACACACACCAGCTGTTTGATCAAGACATGAGTGACAGTCCAATCCTCTGATGAGCTTTGAGTAGATGAGGCATGTCAGCACTGTGATCGCGCTGTGTGCTTTGGTGTTGGAGAAAGGTCGGATGTGTTGATCGTATGCAAGAGAGAGGAGCCCGAATTGATTTGTCATATTTGAAAAGTGTGCAGTCATCGGCACATTCCCTGTTGCACATATGACAAAGCAGGTGTCGATGCTGTAGTCATCAGAACATCTTTCTGGCAATATTCAGGATATCATTAAATATTGCATTAAATATTGCCTACATGTTCTTATTTTTAACAGTTTTTGCCACTGTTTCTGTTTCTCCAGCCTGAAGAGCTTACCAACGCCCTGGAGATTAGTAACATTGTCTTCACCAGCCTGTTCTCCCTAGAGATGCTGCTGAAGATTTTGGTCTATGGGCCTTTTGGCTACATCAAGAACCCTTACAATATATTTGATGGGATTATTGTGGTGATCAGGTAAGAGACCGTGCAAAGAAAAATTATAAACATAAAGTGATACATTTACTTATCTGTGCTTCACTGAAAAGACCCATCAGCCATTACAGAAATGTGGACTTTGAATTGGAATGTGGAATTTGAATCCAAACTGGGAATACTTTTAACAACAAGTAATACAAATAATTGCCCCTGTTATATTTACCTGCTTCTTCTGTTTTGGGCCACGGGGGTCACTGGTACCCATATCCAGCTATCACTCCGGGGAGGCCAGGGACACCCTGGACAGGTCTCCAGTCCATCAAAGGGACACCTGGACAGGTCTCCAGTCCATCAAAGGGACACCTGGACAGGTCTCCAATTCATCACAGGGACACCTGGACAGGTCTCCAATTCATCACAGGGACACCTGGACAGGTCTCCAGTCAATCAAAGGGACACCTGGACAGGTCTCCAGTTCATCACAGGGACACCTGGACAGGCCTCCAGTTCATCACAGGGACACCTGGACAGGTCTCCAGTCAATCAAAGGGACACCTGAACAGGTCTCCAGTTCATCACAGGGACACCTGGACAGGTCTCCAGTTCATCACAGGGACACCTGGACAGGTCTCCATTCCATTACAGAGACACATAGAGACAAATAACCATTAGATCTTTCTCTCACCTAGGGACAATTTAGTTACCTATCAGCCTAACATGTATGTTTTTGGTCTGTGGGAGAAAACCAGAGTACCTGGAAAAAACCCACACAGCACTGAGAGAACATGCAAACTCCATCCAGAAAGGCCCCTGGCCGGGATTTGATCCAGGGCAACCTGCTTGCTGAGAGACAGCAGCTTTACCAACTGTGCCACCGTCTTGCCCGGAAATAGTTGTGTCATTTAAAAGTCGTATAACACCTCAGTTTGTGTCGGGGAGTAGACCGGCTTTAAATTTTCCATCCCTACTGCACACACACTGATTCTTAAAATAGAACATCAAGTTATGAATACAATTTTCACAAATGGAAGAACATGAGACAATGTGTTTTTATGGTGAATGGTAAAATTGTGCTCATTAAAGGAAATGTAATGTTCTACTTCAATGTTCCACTTGTTTCTCTGTTCTTTTTGTCTATTTTTGGTAACTGATGTAGTATATTTTATAGAGACTCTTTATTTCACTATTATTCTAAGAAATAGTTATATTAGGAAAAATATGCTATCCAATATTCTGATACTAAAAATCGCATAATAAAAACTTGTTTTCTTTTAAAATGAACTGCCCCCTTTAACAGCAACAATTCTCAAAATAATTATTCATCCATGCTTGATGATTGAATCTATGGAGTTTGTACATTCATTCATCTAGTTATCACCCTTTTATATGTATTTATTTACTTTTATTTAACCAAGCTAATTTGACATAGTTGATCCTTTTAATGGTTGCTTGGAGCTAGTAACTGTCTACAGCAGACGTTGGGTGAGAAGAACGGTGCACAGATCCCTGACTTGTTCAGCTGCCATGTATGTCAACCATTCATACTCACACTCACATCTAGAGGCAACAGTTGCCTCAACCTAACATGCATGTATTAGACTGGTAAGAAACCAAAGTACCCAGAGACTGAGCACACATGCAATGGGAGAGCATGCAGGAACTTCTTGTTGTATGGCACCAGTTCTAACTGTGCTACCGTACAGACTAATTGTGCTGGCACAGCAGTTTTGATGTTGAGTCACTGGAGAATGGCGTATAAAAGGTTTAAATATTCATCACAGTCAAGACATCAAGATGGCTCGATGTTAGCAGCAGTTATCGCTCCTCTACTTACCAATGGATGTCATTCCTACATAATTTGAACACAGTCATAACTTGTTGCAGAAAGAAACAGATTATGAAAGAAAACCTAGAAGACCCCTATCTAACTCCTCCTGGAGCTCCAGAAAAATATATTTAAATACATCAAATTTAGTTTATCTTCAAGAGTTCTTCTGGACCAGTACAGCGCTTGGACCGGACTGAACTTTAACCTGTATTTACTGACTGATGAGGGAGAGTGACACCAGAGGAAGCCTAATGTTGTTTGTTGTTCAGCTGTTTGCTAAAATTCTCTGTATGTCAGGATATAAGAGTGGTGAGTTTTCCTCACAGTCCCCAACAGACTACATGAGTAAATAAATCCTAATTTAATTACCGGTACTGAAACAAATATAAATGAATGACAAATAAACAAAGTATAAAAAATAAATAAGCAAAAGTGATATGTACAGTACTCATTGTTTACAATGCTAAAATGCTTCCTAAAAATATTAATTCAAGATGTCGTCAGATTTGGGTCCCCAAAGGCTGCAGGTTTGAGCCCTGGTCAGGAAAGGCTTCCCAATTAAAACAATTGCCAAATCTTTTGCATAAGTTTGTTCATTGTGGTGATCCCTGCAAAGGATAGCAGCTGAATGAAAAAGTAATTTCTAAACTGTATTTAAGCAGCCGAAGATGTACATTTTTATATCAGCGTTGCTCTGATTTTCATTTGTGAGATCTCAGCATGCTTAAAAGCAGGAAAGAAAGCAGACATACATGGCAGCTGAACAAGTCGGGGATCTGAAATTACTAGTCTGAGATGTTGAATTTCTGCATTGAGAATCGTTCCTCACCTGTAGACTCTAAAACAACTTGTGTGCGTGTCAAGTCAACTTTATTTATAAAGCACATTCAAAAAAGCAACTGTTACCAAAGTGTGTGTTCTCTTTCTTCAGTGTGTGGGAGATTGTGGGTCAGCAGGGTGGAGGTCTGTCTGTGCTCAGGACCTTCCGGCTGATGAGGGTGCTGAAGCTTGTCCGTTTCATGCCGGCCCTACAGAGGCAGCTGGTGGTGCTGATGAAGACGATGGACAATGTGGCCACTTTCTGCATGCTGCTTATGCTCTTCATCTTCATTTTCAGGTAGACTTGTTTTACCAATACATTAGAACACTAAAGCAAGTTCACCTACAGGAAATCAATCAGCACTGAAACTCTGCTTGAATTAGAATGTTAGATGTGCAAATAAAGGACTAAAGAAATTCATATTAGAAATGCATACTACCTGCCAGCTTTATTTTTAGAATTTCAACCTAGGACCATCTATTAATGAGGAAATAAAGCCATGTTGTTAATTCTTGTTAATAATATCATGCTCAAACTCTTGCAATCTGGCAATATTTTGCAAACTGCATTAGAACTCAATGTATGAGTTTGAAATACTTTATAGTAGCGACCTCATCACAAATTGTCAAAATCAAATACATTGTGTTAAAATTATAGGTCTTTTTTTCTTGGCTACTGTCGATTAGCTCTGACAGGACTCCAAAAATATGAGTTTTAGAAGTGCAATGAGTGAATAATTTCTGAGAGTCACTCAAAACTACTCAGTCGTTCATGAGATATTTGGCTAACAGACAGACATACAAATAAACATGGCCTTTTTGCCTTTGGTGACATACAATATGAGTCCTTTTTCTCCACATGTGTCAGGAACTATTGTGATGTTGTAATCTTCTTGCCCAGGAAAGGAAACATGTTTTTCCACAAATGTGTTCTAAGTATTGGAGCATTCTGCTGCAGTTTGCATTTCAGAAACATTTGGAATGAGATGCATGTATGTGCTGACACATCATGCTCCAGAACACACACGTATTCAAATAAACACAAAGTTCCAGTCTTGTATATACAATGATAAACATGCATGGGTGTGAGTGAAGGGTTGCCAAGTGAACACAGTGGAGGTTTGTGCATTGATCTCTCTGCTCTAGTTGAGCTTTAGTGTCTGTGTCTCCTAATAAAAGGCAGACTGCAAAGCATAATCACAACTGAAAAAAATCTGAAAAAAAAACAATGTATAGAGTCTTTGGCTTTGGATAGAACCAGTCATCATGAAAGGCAACTGCTAATGTATTTACATCATGCTTGTGTATGCCTGTTTTTATGCTTTTTTTGGTCTGATTTTTAGCAAAATAAGTAATCATGATCTCAAACGTAAACAGTATATGTTCATGTAAAAATGAACACATTACTTGAAGGAATGCTAGATTATCAAGCAGAACAGAACAGAAAAAGCATAGAAAATGTAGGCCCATACTATGTTTGCTGTGTTACCATTTAAACAAACATTTGTCTTTACTGTGATGGCAGTGATTATTCTACAACTAAAATTATAATAATTTCTTACAAGTGCAAGATAAACTATAGATCTGGTATGGATTTGATTTTCATTTTTAAAGGCTGAGACATTCTGTTTGTTAAAGGTTTGTGTTCCTGTACAGTTTTCATTAACCTTCTCTTCAATAAAACATATATGAGCATCCATTTTTCCAGTTGGACATGCCCAAGAACCTCCTGGGGAGAGGCCCGGGTAGCATCCTTACCAGATGCCCGAATCACCTCATCTGGCTCCTCTCAATGTGGAGGAGCAGTGGTTCTGCTCAGAGTCTCTCCCAGATATTTGAACTTCTCATCCTATCTATAAGGGAAAGTCCAGCTACCATGCTGACGAAACGCATTTTAACTCTCCATATTTGCAATCTCATTCTTTCGGTTACTACCCAGAGTTCATGGCCATAGGTGAGGGTAGGAACGTAATGGTGGGAACGTAGACCTACTGGTAAGCAGAGCGCTTCGCCTTACAGCTCAGCTCCCTCTTCACCACAACAGACTCGCACAGAGTCTGCAATACTGCAGATGCTGCACCAGTCTGTCAATTTCACGATCCATTATTCCACCACTCGTGAACAAGACCCCAAGATACTTGAACTCCTCCACTTGAAGCACAACCTCACCCTCGACCTGAAGAGAGCAATGCACCCTTTAACGACTGAGAACCATGGCCTCAGATTTGGAAGTGCTGATCCTCATCCTAGCTGCTTAAAACTTGGCTATGAACCTTTCTAGTGACAGCTGGAGACAACAGCACGATGACGCCAAGAGGACCACATCATCTGCAAATAGCAGATATGGAATGCAAAGTTGACAAAGTTGTGTAACCCAAGACAGCCCCACAACATCCAGAGCCTTAAAGAAATCAGGGCCGATCTCATCCACCCACAGAGCCCTGCCACTGTAGAGCTTTTTAACTTTCTTCGTGACCTCTGCTACGGTTATGGACAGACCAACCCTAAAGTCCCCTTACTCGGCTTCCTCCATTCAAGTTGGGCCAGTGGGATTGAGAAGGTCTGAAAAATATTCCTTCCACCTATATTATATTATTATATCAATATTATAGGCAGAAACATGGGTGTGCTATGGGGTCTCCAGTTTCTCCTATTGTTGCCAACCTGTACATGGAGGAGGTAGAAAAGAGAGCCTTGACGCCCTTTTCAGGGACACCACCAAGTCATTGGTTCAGGTATGTTGATGACACCTGGGTTAAAATTAAATCTCAGGAAGTCCAACATTTTACTGACCACATCAACTCTGTGGATAAATACATCAAGTTCCACGAGAAGATGTAAAAAATGACAAGTTGGCTTTCTTGGACTGTGAGGTCTCAGTCTCTGATAGAGGACATTTGCAAACCGAGGTGTACCGCAAACCCACCCACACAGACCAGTATTTGCAGTTTGACTCCCATCACCCTTTGGAGCACAAGTTAGGAGTCATCAGGACTCTGTATCACAGAGCAGACAGCATCCCCACTAGCTCAGGAGCCAGGCAGAAGGAGAAATCCTACACAAAACAGGCTCTAGAGCAATGTGGATATCCTAACTGGGCCTTCCTGAAAGCAGAGAAGAAACCCAAACAGGACTCCAGTCAGCCATCAGGTGAAAAGGAGGAACCCAGACCCAGACCAGTGGTCATTCCATATGTTGAGGGAGTATCAGAGAAACTGAGACGTTTATTTTCTAAACATAACGTCCCAGTGGCTTTTAAACCCCAAAATACATTACAGCAAAGACTGGTTCATCCCAAAGATCCAGTCCCCCGGCACAAACAGAGTAATGTTGTGTATGCTGTTCAGTGTCAGGAGGGCTGTGATCAGTCTTACATCGGGGAAACTAAACAGCCACTGGCCAAAAGAATGGCCCAGCACAGAAGATCAACATCATCAGGCCAGGACTCTGCAGTCTACACTCATCTCCAGGCCAGCGGTCACTCTTTCAGGGATGAAGATGTTCACATCCTGGACAGAGAGGAACAATGGTTTGAGAGAGGAGTAAAGGAGGCCATCTTCGTGAAAATAAACCGTCCATCATTAAACAGGGGTGGAGGCCTCCGGGTTCAATTGTCCCCCTCTTACAATGCTGTGATTGCTGGTATCACTCAACCCCCTTTGAATAGTAAACAGCCATCAGTGTGCTAATGATCCATTGTTAGGCTGATGGTCCTTCTTGACCATGTGATCAGTTGGTTTTGGTTGTCAGCAGCAAACTGGTTGATCCACTCTGAGAAGGTGCTATTTAAGAGACTGAGCTGAAAACAGCAGCTCAGACTGAGGAAGTCTCTTGGATGAGAGATGAAACGTTTCTACATTTTTTTTTGCTTTGTTTTTTTTTTTTTTTTTTTTTCAATGTCCAGAGGACCAGATTGAACTTTCTTGGATTTTTCTACCTGGATTATTGAGCATGCATCAGGATATTCCTTCCACCTCTTGAAAACATCATTGGTTTAGGTCAACTGCACCCCACCTTCACTGAACACAGTGTTAATAAAGAGCTGCTTTCCTCTCCTCAGCCACTTAATATTTTTCCAGAATCTCCTTGGAGCCAATAAAGAGTCTTTATCCAAGGCCTCACTAAACTCTAAAATATTACCAATTAGATCCACTTTAATCAAGTCTACTTAGCAAATTGATTAATTTAATTGTCCTGAATTTAAGAACTTGGTTTGATGTAATCTTTCATTCTGCCTTTTGCTGTTTGTTTCTTCCCATCTCTCCCTCCACTCACTCTTCTCATTCCAGCATCCTGGGGATGCATTTGTTTGGTTGTAAGTTTGGCTCAGAACGAGATGGAGACACCTTGCCAGACAGAAAAAACTTTGACTCTCTTCTGTGGGCCATAGTGACTGTTTTCCAGGTAAGCATGCACCATGCAGATGTTTATCTAACAATGATTTGGAACAAAATTTAGTTGCACATGAACCTAAAGTTACACAAACTTATTGACACTCTCATTTCTTGTATCTCCTTTCATTTTCAAGCCAGTCTTTTGTAAATCATACTCTTTAAAAAAAGGGGTAATTGCATTGTTTTATGAGTTTTTTGAGGGGTCAAAATAAATTTAAAGAAAATGATATCCAATATTGTTGTTCAACCATCGTGCGACTTAGTTCGCTGTGGCGACCCCTAACACAGGAAGCAGCTGAAAGGAGAAAAAATAAATAGATTGTGATTCAACCATCATTACAGCCATGGCGCTTTGTAATAGGTGCCAGTTTTGTCAGAAAGTGTTAAGGGATACATTCTGGTAGGACTGAGACACTCATGGAACATCAAATCATTAGAAAATACAGGCTCAAAAACTGTTCGGCTTGTTAGTATTCTGCCTGATAAAAAGGATTCATTCAGCACCAAATTGCTTTTAATAAAAATTGTACTGGTTTGAGTGGTGGTAGTATCGAGGCAACATGTGCTTATTTACTCAACATACTTGATCTATTTTACTTTATTATGGTTTTATTTAACAACAACAACTATTATTATTATTATTACAAAGTATTATATTCATTATTACATATCAATACTGCTACTACTACTACTACTACTACTACTACTACTACTACTACTACTACTACTACTAATAATAATAATAATAATAATAATAATAATAATAATAATAATAATGTAGTGGTAAATGAACTGTATTTATATAGCGTCTTTCAATCTTATCAAGATATTGAAAGCTATTTACAACATAATCTGTGTCCTCATTTCCCCATTCATGCAGCACTCTACTAGATCTATACAAAGCATAATCAGTGCTTTATCACTTTCGTACACTGATGGGACACACATTGGAGGCAATGAGGGGTTCAGTGTCTTGCCCAGGGACACTTTGGCATGTGACTTCTGGTGGAATCAAACAACCAGCTCTTGCATTGGAGGACGACTGTTTTAACCACTCAGCCACAGCTGCCCATAATAATAATAATAATAATAATAATAATAATAATGTTGTTTGTTGTTGTTGTTGTCATCATCATTGTTATTGTTATTATTATCTGACAATGTAGTGCCTGCAAGCAATCAGAATTTGATTTTGTTCTATGCTTTTCTACCTTGGTTTTAAAACTTTGACACCTTTAGTAATAGTATAGTGGGATCACATACTCTACAGACACATAGGTTGTGTTTTTTTATTTTACATTTAACATTTACCTATAAACTGGATCAACACAAACAAGTATTCAGTTCAGGATGATAAACATTACAAAACCGATGACAGGACAATTGTTTCTGTATTTTAAATATTGGGTATTTTTTTGAGAGTCATTTAGCCATGCTCTTAAATTATTAGTTTTATTTTAGGTTCAAACTAAATACACACATCTATTCCATGTTTAAACTAGTAAATCTAACTGTTTTTTGTTTGTTTTTACATAGGGTTTTATGAAAAATTTATGAAGAAATAATGTGATAGATAACAACAAAAAAGGTTAAATCTTGTCTTCTGGACCAGTTTCTTTAAATATGAAACATTATAGATGTTTTGTTATACATAGGTTTTGTTATACATAGTTTTGTGGATGGAAATTTGAGTTTATAAATGATAGGACCCATGAGCTAATATTTACTTGAAACCCAGCTAAAACGTACTGGTACATGTACTTAAAACAGTTTCGATCTCCAGCAGTCTATATTGATTAATTCAACTATTATGTAGCTCTTTTTGCACTGTCATTAATGTAGTAATACATGGCTATTTCTAAAGAACTTTGTAGCTTTTTGCAAGCAAAATTAGCAACAACAAGCAATGACACTTCCATTGCTGCTCAGGGTCCATTTCAGGAAGTATTTTGTATTATTTCTGCATTGCATTGATTATTTTGGCAGGATATCGTGATTCCTGCTGAATTTGACCCCAGGCTAAATTACAAGTGCTTCACTTAACTGTTGCTTTTACTTTTTGATTTTATAAATAACCACAGTTCCTTGTACAAAACATGTATGTGATGGACAATTATTGGCAGTTTAACGAGCTACTAAATATATATCAGCATGAACTGCTTCAGTTTTGAGAAAGGACCTATTTTAAAGTGACAGAAATCTACTTGGGTCCAGACTATATCTGCACTAGCCTTGACCTCTTCAGTCCCGTTAGACTAAAGTGTTGCTCCAACCGCACCCTTTTCAAAGAGCTATCTACAAAAAAGCAATATTTTATTGGTTTAGAACTTTTCCACAGAACTCCACCTAAAAATAGCTACAATGCCAATTTAAAATAAGCCAGTAACATGACCACAGAAGCACTGTTATACTCTGTTACAGAGATGGTTGTTTTAATTATCATGGAATTTTTTTTATTTAAACCTTTATTATACCAGGAAAGAAATCCACTGAGATTATTAATCTCTTTTACAAGGATGTCCTGGGCAATGCACAATCGTATTAAAATATTTACAACAAAACATCTGGTAATAAGACACAAAATACAATGTAAGTTTAAAAATATCACAATTTAAGACACTTAAACATTACAGGTGCAATATGTGACTAAAACCTTTGACAGTTTTTGTTTGAAACTAGATAAAGGAATAAAAGACTCTAACCTCAACTTAAGCTGCAGATCATTCCAAGACCATTGGCCAAAATGGGACACGCTCATCTTCCCTGGCTCTGCGCACCAAGGGTACTTTGAACCACAGCCTGGTCCTGAGACTGTGTGTTCTGTAGTGAAATGAACTTGGAGCAGATGTACGATGGTCATGAAATTGAATTAACACTGATGAAGCCACCATCATCTTGCAGAAGTAGATCACACATATCTGAACAAACAATGAGAACAAACCTAATGAAAAGATGGAACAGTTGACAACAATATGCATTAAACACTGAATACTTTTTTCTTCTGATCTGCAATTTCCCAGATTCTGACCCAGGAGGACTGGAACAAGGTGCTGTATAATGGCATGGCCTCCACCTCCCCTGTAGCTGCTCTCTACTTCATTGCACTTATGACATTTGGCAACTACGTCCTTTTCAACTTGCTTGTGGCCATCTTGGTCGAGGGATTCCAAACAGAGGTAAAACACTGATTACCAAACATGGTAAGTGTTACTAAATCTCATTTCACCTAAAACCATGTAAGAAAAACTTTCTGCTTGGGTGAGAAAATTCAAGTCAACTTGGCCTGTTTAGCTTCGAAGTTTGTTTGTTCCAAGAAACCTTTGAGATGAGTTGAGGGCTATTTGCCATATTCTTGGACTGGTGTTTACAGCTGCACACATAAAATTCATGAGGGACCAAGACCTTTATCTTCTGTTGCACTCTTTGCATTAGTTCATGTAAGAGCATGAGATCACTCTGGTGGTTACCCTTCATCTTTATCTCTGTAACACTATTGTCACTTCCCATATTCCCCACCATCCCAGAATTCATCTTCATATTACTCTGCTTATTTGCCAATGCCAAAAAATACAAAACATCAAAATAAATTAGATAGACTAGATTGACTTTCACCCCACGACTCTTAAATTCCCATATAAGCTATACACACACACACACACATATACATATATATATATATATATATATATATATATATATATATATATATATATATATATTTTTTTTTTTTTTTTTTTTTTTTTTTTTTTTTCTTTATTTTTTTTTTATACCAACCTTTTTGAGTTCCTGTGCAGGTTGTTTTATGTTAAAAGAGTGGTATTTTATTTACTACTGTACTTTGCTTGAGATTCTTTTAAGAGACTGAAAAATCTTTGAAAAAGAGCAAAAGATATGGAGGACATTAGATTTATGTTTGAGACAGGCGGCTGAAGAAAACTGTTTAAGTGAAGGCCACAGGAAGAAAAGAGCTTGTCGAGATGCTTTACTATAGTTTTCAACTAACATTTCATTTGATACAGACAGCGTCAAAAAGGAAAAAAAATATTTAGGAAGAATTGAGATAAAAGATAAAAGTGAAACTCACATGAATATCCAGTCATCTCTTCTCTATCTACAGTTGTCTCTTTTCATTAAGGTGTGAAGGCACCGGTGCTTTGATGTCTGACACCCCTTTGATTATGGGCTGAAAGAGTCAGAGAATAGATGTATCTTAAGGAAAGGTTGCTAACTTTGCAAAATACAGAATACATTAAATGGGTCTTTCCAGCTGCACAGCTTACCTAGTATAGAAACATCTAATGTGTTATGGTGAATAATCATATTTATATAAAATACTTTGATTTTCTGTACCAATAACAAATCATTGAATATTTAATAATTTGGGCAGCACGGTGGCGCAACTGGTAGAGCTGCTGCCTCTCAGCGAGCAGGTCCTTGGTTCAAACCCCGGTCCAGGGCCTTTCTGGGTGGAGTTTGCATGTTCTCTCCGTGCATGCGTGGGTTTTCTCCGGGTTCTCTAGTTTCCTCCCACAGACCAAAAACATGCATGTTAGTCTGATTGGTAACTCTAAATTGTCCCTAGCTGAGAGTGAATGGTTGTATGTCTTGTTTGTCTCTATGTGTCCCTGTGATGGACTTGCGACCCGTCCAGGGTGTACCCCGCCCCTCGCACAGTGATTGCTGGACATGGGCACCGGCGACCCCCGTGACCCAAAATGGAATAAGCGGGTAAAGATAATGGATGGATGGATGGATATAATAATTTGAAAAACAAAAATGTGTTGGTTGTTTGTCTTTCCATGTTGATTTTTTTGGGGGGCTGGACTTTCAATAATCATCAAGAAGTTAAAAAAAAAAAATCTACCTTTATACTAAAAAAATAAAGGCCTAAATACAAGCAATCAACTCTAGTGACAGGCCAGACAAAAAGCGATTCCAAAGACTCAAATGGACAAAAAACAACAAGGAGCTCAGTGTCCTCCTGCCCAGATGTGGTCTACAGGGGACAAACTCTGGAGCCTGGCCTGGGGGAGGGATGCATAGGCATGCACCTGGTGAACAGGTGAGCCCCTGGGGCCTGGTCAGGCTCAGCCAGAATGAACAACATGGGTTTGCATTCCTGTGAGCCCAACACCTGTAGGACAGGCCATGTGAGTCGGGTGTATGACGCCATGGACAGAGGAAGAAGGCAGGGCCCCTTGGCGCTCTGATCATGGCTTACCAAAAAAGGCTCTTGGAACATGCAACATAACTTCTCTGATTGAGAAGGAGCATGAGCTTGTGCGTGAGGTTGAGAGGTACCAACTGGATATAGTTGGGCTCACCTTGACGTACAACATGGGCTCTGAAACAAATCTCCTTGAGAGGGCTAGACCTTTTTCCACTCTGGAGTTGCCCCTGGCAAGAGGTGCCAAGCTGGTGTGGGTCTACTTTTAGCCCCCCCCCCCCCCCCCCCCCCCCCCGACTTGGTGCCTGTGTGTTGGAGTTTTCCCCGGTAGATGAAAGAGTAGCTCCTCTGTGCCTCCGGGTGTGGGGATGGGTTCTGATGGTTGTTTGTGCCTATGTGCCTAACAGCAGCTCAGAGTTTCCAGCCTTCTTGGAGTCCTTAGTTGAGGTGCTGGAAGGTGCGGCAGCTGGGGACTCATTTTTTTCTGCTAGGGGACCTCAATACCCACATGGGTAATGACAGTATGGCCTGGAGGGGTGTGACTGAGGGAATCGAATGCTCTGATCTGAACCCAAACAGTGTTCTGTTGTTGGACTTCTGTGCCCTAAGATTACTTTTGTTGTGACTTGACGCTATAGAATAAACTGAATTGAATTGTTAGTCATCGCTTGTTCATCACAAACACCATGTTTGAACATAACAGTGTCCATAATTGCACTTGGCACCAGGACACCCTAGGTTGTAGTACAATGGTTGACTTTTTATTTGTGTCATCTGATTTGCAGCCATTTATTTTTGGACACTCTGGTGAAGAGAGGAGCTGAGCTTTCAACTGATCACCACCTGCTAGTGAGTTTGATCAGAAGGCGGGGGAAGAATCCAGACAGACCCGGTAGACCCCAACATGCAGTAAGGGTTTTGCTGGGAATGCCTGGCAGAAGAACCTGTCAAAAATATCTTCTACTCACACCTCCAGGAGAGCATTAACCACATCCCAACTGAGGCAGGGAGCACTGAGTATGAGTGGGGCCTGTTACATGCTCAATTGTTGAGGTGGCTGCCTTAAACTGTAGCCACAAGGTTGGTGCTTCTCGCATTGGCCATCTTCGAACTGTGTGGTGGACACCCCAGGCTATGGAGCCTGCCAAGCTGAAGAAGGAGTCCTAATGGGCCATGTTGGCTGTTGGGACTCCGGAGGCAGCTGAGAAGTACTGGAGGGCCAAGAGGTCTGTAGCCTTGGCTGTTGCTGATAAAAAAGCTCAGATATGGATTACACACCTTTGTAACATTGCATGGACATCGGGGGCAGTGCCACTAAATTGGAAAACTAAGGTGGTTCCTCTCTTCCAAAAGGGGGAGTGGAAGGTGTGCTCCAATTGTAGTGGCAAGACTCTCCTTAGTCCCCCACCAAACATTCACATACATAAAAGCCAGTTAGTAAAGTTATCTATCTAAAGAAATGGAGGGTCATTGCTATGAGCTATTCAGTCCTTATAAAATTGGTGTCAGAGTTTGTTTTGCATTATCGGCAATGTCAGACCCCATTGGGATGGGAGTTGGTTTCTGCCAGAGCTGCCTGTTGTTACATATTCTGTTCATAATTTTTATGGACAGAATTTCCTGGTGCAGCCAGAGGGTGGAGGGAGTCTGGTTCATTGGCCTCATGATTACATCTCTGGTATTTGTGGATAATGTGGTACTGTTGGCGTCATTGTGTCGCAATTTTTGGTTCTCACTGGAGTGGTTTGCAGCTGAGTGTGAAGTGACTAAGATGAGAATCAGCACCTCCAAATCTGAGGCCATGGTCCTCAAATGGTGGATTCCTCTCTTTGGGTCGAAGCTGAGGTTCTGTTTCAAATAGAGGAGTTAAAGGATTTTTTTTCATGAGTGAGGGAAGAATGGAGCATGACATTGACAGAGGAATTGGTGCGGCATCTGCAGTGTTGCCCCTTCTATGCTGGACCATTGTGGTAAAGAGGGAGCTGAGCTGTAAGGTGAATTCTACCCTCACTTATGGGCACAAGCTCTGGGTAGTGACTGAAAGAATGAGATTGCAGATACAGGTCCTTGAAATTAGTTTATTCCGCAGGGTAGCTGGACCCTTCCTTACAGATAGGGTGAGAAGTTCAGTTATCTGGGAGAGACTCGGAGTAAAACCGCCTCTCCTCCACATGAAAAGGAGCCAGTTGAGGTGGTTCGGGCATCTGGAAAGGATGCTTCCTGAACGCCTCCCTAGGAAGGTGCTTCCCATGTCTGACAGGGAGGAGACCCCAGGGAAGGCCCAGGACATGCTGGAGAGACTATTTCTCTCGGTTGGCCTGAAAACGCCTTGGAGTTCTCCCAGAAGAGCTGGAAGTGTTGACTGTGGAAAGAAATGTCTGGGCCTCCCTGCTCAAGCTGTTGCCCCCAAGACCTGACTTCGGAACAAGCGGAAGATGATGGATGGATGGATGGATGGATGGATGGATGGATGGATGATGTAACACTAACCCTAACCCTAGTCCAGCTCACCTCAGCCACCTGAGGAAGTAGTTCTACAGTCCAAAATAATAATAATAATAATAATAATAATAATAATAATAACACACAAATGGAGCAAGCTTCTAAAACAATGCTCCTGCTGCCATCTGCTAGACTAGCTTGCAACTATTTTCACATCACTGTCAAATACTGCTTTTTTCTAATAATCTCAACATGAATGCTACAGAATTCAGTGCAATTTAAAAATTATGCATGTGCTAAAAGAAAAGTTAGACTTTTAAAACAGACATTTTATATACATACTCTCAAAATAACCGAATGTGGAAATCTTGCGTCTCCACTCCCTATGTTCTCCTGCATTATCACAAAGCTGCTTGCCTAATTATCCCATCTTCTTTTTTTTTTTTTCAACTTTCCATGCTTTTCTGCAAACACTAAGTTTATTTTTAGTCAGCCAAACTTTTCATGCGACAGTGTTGCTAAGTAACGGGTACTTGAATGACGTGGGCCAAGCCAGGAGATGCACGGCTGCAGAGCCAAGAGACACAGACAATGGTAACATCCATACTGCTGCTTTTATTTTTGAAGTTTAAGTTCTTCCTTCATCGCATGAAACCCCTCTCATACTCTTCTTTACCATGCACTCACTTTATATGTCCTGTTACTGTATGTGTCTGTACTGTGTCGCAGTATCTACTGCAGAGAGTGCAAGCAGACTGACTTATTGTTAAAAAAAAAAAAAAAGTCTTTATAACGAGAAGCCAGAGTGTGTACAGTGTGTGCATCAGAAGAATGCTTTGATACATGGCACAGTCATTACATATGTTGTGCTTACTGTCATATTTGCCTCGGAGCAAAATATTCTCACATAAATAAAGAAATAGTAAACATTCACCGAGGTAAAACAGGTTTTTCACTTCTACTGCGCTGCTTCTGATTTCTCAGTGCTTTTTTTCAAGTTCTTGAAGCTCATAAAGATCTTGAGAGCAATAGATCATATCAGCCTCAATATGATCTGTTGCAGTGAAATCCAAATTTGCCAACAGGGTTAATCTATTTTTATGACTCTCTCCCTTTTCTCTTGTCTACCTCTGTGGACCCGACTTTCTCCTCTGTGCCTCCTTTCTTGTATGCACCTTCCTCTCTTGTCCGGCTGCACCAACCACTTCCGCTAATAGGAAATGTCCAAGCGGGAGGACTTGCATGCCCAGCTGAGCCTAATTCAGCTGCCTGTAGACTCGGGGGTATGTACAGCACTGCAGCTCTGCTTTCCTTCTTTTTGTGTTACTGACTAACCACCCTCCCCCACTGACCTGAGCTTTCCCTCCTCACCTCTTCCCTCACCCTTCCCTAGAAAAGCTTTGCAGGAATCGACCCATCAACAGACATTTTCTCATTAATGACAGAATGATTAATAACATTCTGGAGTCATTTTGCATAGTTAATTTGACAACCTAATATTTTACCAGACAGTAACGTTGGTAGTAACAGCAAACCAAAACGAAGCTTAGCCACAAATGCCTTCAGGGCACGTCTCAACTTGATTGGAAAACAAACCATTTTCTAACTTGTCCTTGGTGGTATTAGGTTGTTCAGATTTACAGTAAATTAGCTGTTTTGTTTTCTTATTCAATTTTTTTTTCTTGTGCCAGTCCAATCCAAGTGAGTACTGAATGGGAGCTTTTCCAAGGCCTGGGTGGATGTTGTCCTCTCTAAGGTGTATAATGAGCCCAAAACATGAGCAGTTGCAAAAGTGAGCAAAAATCTGACCCTGATATGAAAATGTTCTGCAACTCTCTGGAAGCATTTTGACCAGACATACTTCATTTAACTAAGGGCACAAACAAACATATGCAAGCTAACCAAATTATTACTGACCTTCTGATAAAAAAAAAAAAAAAAAGTGCAAGTATGTTCAATAATACAGGTAAATAAATCACTAAAAAGTTTAATCGTGTCATCTGGACAGTGTCTTTTAGGGAGAAACGTTTCGTCTTTCATCCAAAAGACTTCATCAGTCTGAGTCCTGCCAACCCAGATCTGTCGTATTAAATAGCACCTTACTGACATGTTTCAAACCAGTCTGCTGTGGAGTTCCCAGAAAAAAAAAAAAAACTTAAACAAAGAAACTGTCCAGATGACACGATTTAACTTTTTTGTGACTATCTGAATTATTTTAACAGATTGGATTGATCATCACATGCACACCTGTGCATACAGTTGGCAGAGTAAAATTGTTGTTGTTAAACACAACCGGATTACCAATCCCATCTCAGTAACCATTTTTTTTGTTTTCAAAATTTATTTATAATTTAATTTGTTTCCGAAGGTGGATGATTGGCTCTCTATGTTTTCTGATTTATACTGTGTGACATTTGATGCTCATTTAAACAAGACATGGGGGAAAAGTCATTGCTTTGAAAGTCACAAGTAAGTCTCTAGACTTTTCATTCAAATTGCAAGTCAAGTCTCAGGTCCTCAGGTTTGAATTTGAGTCATAAGAAACACATTTGACCAAATGCATAATTTAATAACAAAGTCCAAATAGTTTCCAGGCATGATTGTTTCTTAAAAAGTGAACAGGGCATTGTGAAACAGACAGAGCATCAGAACAATCTGCACGTTTGTTTGTTCAGGCATCCATACAGCTCAATGAGGCCTAGAAGATACACACTTTACAAAGATAAACTTCATAAACTGTTTAGAAAACTGTTTTTTTAATGTGTTTTATTTTTTATTTTATGAAAATTGTATTGGCTGCTAAGCATGGGCACCAGCGATCCCTGTGACCCACAAAGAAAGAAGTGATTAAAGATAATTGATGGCTATTTAAAAGTTTCTTCTTGTGCTGTTCCTGCGTTTTGGCTGTACATTTTCAGTAGGGACACCTACTGTTCAGAAGGGGTACTGCAGAATTAAACTCTCGTGATATGATCATGATATAGAAAAATTACCGCAATTACTTAAACACAGATGTTGAGCCAGGGGTGTCCAGACTTTTTCAGCCTGCAACTCTTTTTAAAATGACCAAGTCAAAGTGATCTACTAACTATTTGACCCCGTTTACACGAGAACAACCTCTGTAAACATTGGTGTTTTTTAAGTGTTTATTGAGGGTAATAAACAGAAAATGAGAAGGTTTACATGAAAACACTGTAGTTTTCGTGTCAGTCGGGTTGCCAGATAAGAAATGATGAACTCTACTGTGGCTTTAAAATTATATATATATTTTTACCTAATCTGTCATATGTGCAGAGTAAAGATATTCTGATGAGGTGTGTGCTGTGTTTGTTGAACATGTGCACAGAAAAGGAGGGGGTAAATAAGACATTTTAAATTTATCTGGCAACCCTGATGCAGACTTAGCTGCATTCATCATGCATGAAGTGCCTGCATGACAGTTACGTCCAAACTGGTGAATACACCGACGTCTCTGTGGACCCTGGATTTTATTAGTTTTGTTCCTAAATGCTGAAAAAGGGTGAGCAGCATAAAAACACTCTGCTCTCTGACATTTATTATAATTGTTGTTACATTTATTATAGCAGTTGTTAGTGCAGAAAAACTTTGGACTGCAGCCGTCTGTAGTGCACATGTGCCACTTCACACTTGGCACATTTCACACCTCCGTGGGGGGTTCCCCTGAACATCTCCACTCTGAGACCTGGATTCAGAAACCTTCAGCTTCAGAGAGGATGAGGTTGTTGTTGTGTAAATGAACTTCCGAACGTTTCACGTCGTGTAAACGAGGCCTCAGACTGGCTGCCCTGTCTGTCAATCAAGAGACAAATTTCTTAGATGGATGAGAGGATGACATCTATTTTTCTAATGTCATGCCATCTACCCAGAATACCTTTGCGATCGACCACTTGGTATATCGCAGTCGACGTATTGAGCATCCCTGTGCTAAGCTAACACATTACTAAGGCCTAGCTGTTGTTTTTTATTATAAAGGCTTCATTCATTCATTTTATAATTATCAGAAGTGTACATGTTTACATACACTCAATGTTGTGTGCATGTTTAAGTTGGGGCTTTGAAAAGGCCTTTACAGAAGTCAACTTTATTCAGAAACCGGTTCGTATGTGTGTTTGAGATCATTATGTTGGAACGTGCAATTAAGTCAAAGTTTCAACTGTCGATCTGTAAATTTAGTATCAATGGCATTATTAAAAAATAAAATAAAATCCTCAACATAATGGTACCACCACCATGCTTGACAGTTGGGCCGGTGTTCTTAGGTTTGAAAGCCCCACTTTTACTCCTGCCCACATGCTTGCTGTCACTGAGTCCAAACGGCTCAGTCTTTGTTTCGTTTGCCCCAAAATATTTTCTCCAGATGCTCACAGGCAGCTGAAAAGTCCAGCTGAACTTAAAGGTTTTGTTCTGGGAGATGGAGCTTCTTTCTTGACTGGCTTGCTCTCGGTCCACAGTGATGTAAAACTGTCTTCACAGTGGACAAAGACTTTGGTATTCCAGCAGTTTTTAAAGCCAACTATTAGAATATATAAGTAAATGAATGTGTATATTAGAGCTGGTATGTATGATTTTAGCAATGTGCAGATAAATTAAAATCCATAATCAATTCTGCAAATTCCTGTATTTGAAAATCATTGAACGTGAGTGTTGTGTTCCACTCTGGCAACAGAACAATTCTCATCGATCACTGTAAAACCTAAATAATTCAACATTTTCCCCCAATGATGAGCGCATGTAAACCTCTCAGTGCTGTGTTTCTGTTTCATTTGAGCTCAATAAACCTTTATAAACAGCAGCAGTGTATTAATTACAGTAGAACGGGGCTTGTCCATCTCTGGGTTGAAGTCCCACAAGTTAACAAAAGTAAGAAGCACATTTATGTGGCTGACGGAGAATGTATCTCATCATCTGCAAGTCCTCTCACCTGCCTCCTTCATGATTCCTGAGACTAACTAAAGTACTGAGCTCCCCTGTGCATGGAGGAGATAACAGTCCTTGACACTTGCTGTGTGACGGCTTTGTCATCTTTTATAACGAGGCTTCATTTCAAACCTCATAAAGTCTGCTCAGCCCCAAGCAGAGCTCCATCCATCACATTATTCTTAGCAGCTTCTACGTTCGCATCGCCAATTATCATCCGCTTAGATTCTTTCTTTTTTGTTGTTGTTTGCATCTGACTTAAAATGAAGTGAAAAAGCAAAAACAAGAAGTACAGTCGCTTAAAATTAAAACAACAATTGGAAATTTCACCCTTAACACTGACAAATGATGCAACATGATCTATTCTAATGCATGTCTTCCAGAGCTGTGAACTTTCATGTGTTAGTAAAAAATCTGGCTGCTCACTAATGACAAGTCAAAGCACGACGGAGATTCTGAGTAGAGCCTGCTGGACTAATGCAGATATCCCAGCTGCTGTTAGAAGTTTATGTTTCTCCAATTACCTCCTGGAAATGTATAAATGTTAACTGTCTCCAGTGTACGAACTAGTCATCGTTTGAAACCAAATACAAAGTACATAATAAATAAATAAAAAATGCTGTTATTACAAATCTAAATCTGTAGAATGTTTCTTTATATGAACATTTATTTGATGACAGGAAAAGTTAAAAGCAACTTTTTTTTTACATTTTCAACTCCTCTGTAAAGAAGGAAGGTTAGCATGATGGTAGTGTATGTTTCTACAAAATGTCAATATACACCATTGTATCAACAGGTACCATATTTTCCGCTGTAAACGTTGCACCGCCCTATAAGTCGCATCAGTCCAAATATGTCTAATAAAGTGGAAAAATCCATAAATATGTCGCTTTGCCGTATATGTTACATTTATTATGTGTCACCGCTGCCGCGTCATGTTTGTTACGCATCACTGCTGACAACCTGGAAATGTGGGCCAGTGTTGTGCCAAAAATCGATGGGCTGTCAAATGGCGGCTGCGGGAGCATGCACGGGAGGACTTTAACAAGAATTTAACAAGATTAACACTTAAAAATAATTATTTGTTTGGTCGAAATTATAGCAAAGGTGTGTCTCAGTCTAACTTTTCCTTAATAAACGCACTTTGACTGTCAAATCAACTGCATTTTCAAAAGCCGATACGTAGAAACATGAACGCGCAGAGGGCAACTCGTTGTTCATTTCTTCTAAATTTGACAAGCTATCCACCTAAAACAATTATTTGTTAGCTCAATTTTATTGTAAAGGTATGTCTCAGTTGAACTTTTACTTAATAAATGCAATTCAATGGTCAAATTAGCTACATTTTGTTGGGGCGGCGCAGCAAAATGCCGGTTGCTCCAGGCAGACGACGGTGACAGGCTTTGGCAAGCTGATTGTGTCATTAACAAAAATAGTCCATGCTCAATAATCCAGATATAAAATCCAACAATTTTCAGTCAGGTCATCTGGACAGTTTCTTTTAAAAGAAACTGTCCAGATGACCTGACTGAAAAATGTTTGGGTGTGTCATTAACAGACAGTTTTACCTATTACATGATACAACGGCATGCCATACTACTTGAGTGCCATCTAGCGGCTGACAATGGTAGTGTTCAATATTTTCAGTCAGAATGAATGAAAACGGTCATATCTCAGCCAAAAAATGGTTTATAAATGAGGGGGAAAAAATCCATATATACATCGCTTCAGCGTACAAGTCGCATGACATGCAAATTATGCAAAAGGCTGCAACTTATAGGGTGAAAAATATGGTATATGGGTCATTTAAGCTATTAACACTGAGGGACACCAATGTTTGCATATAGGATTTTTGTTCTGAAAGTTTCATTTAAACCTCTTCAATGTTGATTTAAAATAAGGAGATTTATTTATTTATAAAAGGAGATTAATCGCCATCTCATGGAATGTTATGGACAATAACATTAGGTTGATTGATTGATTTATTGATTGACTGATTGATTGATTGATTGCTAAATTGTCAAACCTGCATTTGCTCAACTGCACAAATATGTAGATTAAAACTTTATCGCCGACCCTTCAGCCAGGGACAGTCATTAACCTGAAGCATCAGGATGTCAAAAGTATCACCTCTACTTTAGTTAGCATGAAAATGTTCATGTTTAGATCAAAGGTTAAGGGCAGTTAAAGAACAGGTTCTTTTAAAAAAAAATGACATTAATGTTTAATTTGAAATTTGGCCAAGTAACTGATTGGCTGTTAGCCATACATTGTAAAATAATTGTGACTTTTATAAGATGACCCTGAAACTTTATGATCTGTCAGTTTAAAAATATTAAAGATCCAGTGGGATTCTAGAAGTTTGTTTCTTGTTAAAACAGAAACCAAGAACACACACACAAACACACAACACAAAGAAACATGCACACACATACATATAGAAACAATTACTAAGTTGCTTTTCAGCTTCCTGCCTTCAACAGCAGCTCTGTCACATATTCCCAACCTTTTAGAAGAAATGTAATTGAGATCCCTCTGTGTGTTGCTGCTCTCAATTATGGCCTGGCTCACAGCAAACTGACGGATCTGGCTCATCTCCTGCCCCCGGCTCCAGGACAGAAATGGGGTGGCAGAGGCTAAATAGGCTATCCAAACAAACAGTCTATTTTGGGATTAGGGATTTTCCTCAAGTCCACTTTGCTTCGAAATGGTAATATTTGTTATTAATGTTCAATAGCCTGAGATGTGGCGAGAACACCCTTTAAAAATTGTTTTTTGTAGTAAGTATATAAGCATTACCAACATTTCCAACTACTGAGTATAATTAATCTGAAATTAACAAAACTTAAAAAGTGTCCGGCTCCATGTTTTTAATTCCAGATAGATAAATCTTTAGTGGATTCCTCGTTATGCAGACACTATGAAGTCCCTAAACCAAACACCCTGGTTAGGCTTTGATTCTTTGTCATGTGTTCACACCACGGAGTTCTATAAAACAACTAGAGTGCACTCTGCTTATCCCACCCATGGTTTACATTTGTGACATTGCAGAGAAACTGAGATACAAATTATGTTTAATGTCTTTATTCATGCAATATCCTAATTTAAATACCAATTAATGCTAATTTATACATCATGTAAAACAACTAGATTATATTTAAGGAAAATATATTGGGTACAACAGGAACATTACAAACTGAAACTGACGTTTTTTTTGTTGTTGTTTTTTTTCGCTCTTGGCAAAGGTGGACACTTTTTCCTCCTGCTCCTTCCCCTGCTCTGCACTTTTTTCTGTGAAACTTTTTAGAGCCTCTCTTTACATATCTTCCGAATTGTAAATTATGGATCTGGTCAGCTGGTGTCTCAACACAATTGATCAAATTTTCTCGATGAGATAACAGGGTGAAGGAGAGCCCTCCTGCCCTGACAGGACACTTGCAGCCAGATACACGATGGATTCCTAGGGGAAGTGGAAGATCGTGTGTCTGTCCATACTGTCGGTCAAGAATGCTGAAGATGTGTACATAATTGGATTTATGATAGCAGGTTTCTGCCTAGGGGCAGCACGGTAGCGCAACTGGTAGAGCTGCTGCCTCTCAGCGAGAAGGTCCTTGGTTCAAACCCCGGTCCAGGGGCCTTTCTGGGTGGAGTTTGCATGTTCTCTCCGTGCATGCGTGGGTTTTCTCCGGGTGCTCCGGTTTCTTCCCACAGACCAAAAACATGCATGTTAGGCTGATTGGTAACTCTAAATTGTCCCTAGGTGTGAGTGAGAGAGTGAATGGTTGTTTGTCTCGTTTGTCTCTATGTGGCCCTGTGATGGACTTGCGATCTGTCCAGGGTGTACCCCGCCCCTCGCACAGTGATTACTGGACATGGGCACCAGCGACCCCCATGACCCAAAATGGAATAAACGGGTAAAGATAATGGATGGATGGATGGATGGATGGTTTCTGCCTTTTGGAGTTGGTGGTTACCTGGCATATAGACAAATTAGGAAAATGTCTGCAGCTGTCCATTGTAATGCTGCCCGGCCTGTGTGAAGGAATGTGCCGTGCTGTCAACACTCAGACTCAAATGCTATGCGAGCTGAGGTGTAAGCTGGACACGATTCTTGCTGAGAATTGCAGGCGACTTGCGGCTCCTGAATCTCACTGGCAGGAAGGACTAGATCGTGGAGAAGTTGTAAGCTCGACTCGGAGTATGTGACCACAAATTTGGCTGTTTGGAGTCACTTCTGAGCTGCACCAGTGAACTGTAAGGCAGACGGAAATTAAAGAGTCTGCCTGATCCAAAACAGCTGTTGTTATCTGAATCTGGCTCCCCTCGCATCTGTCTTGGAAGGTTGACTATCTCAAATACTCCTGGGTGTTATGTGAACAAGATGCTCTGCTCCCCACCCCACCCGCTTCCTTCCCCAAGGACATGGACCTGTGTCAGAGCTCTACCGATCTAGGTAAACGCGAACGCGTCGGTGGCTGCGTCATTCACTTGGGTGGCCTGTGCTGGGACCCCCACCCTCACCCACTCCTCTTGCATATGTCTTTATGTCACCAGTATGTTGCATTTTCTTGAGCTAAGGTATTTTTGCAACCTCACAGGGACACAGTGTGAGATACGATTTTGTTTTAATACCTTCTCTTTCCTCATGTTTTCCCTTTTCCTTTTCTAAATGAAAAGGACAGCTCTTCTCATGAGGCTGCAGCCTCAGGCATCCCCATCTACTCATGTTTTCTTTGGACTGCTGTACTGAAATGTCATTTTGTTGTGCTTCTGTGCAATGGCAATAAAGGTTGATCCTGATTCTGACTAACCATCTAGGTCTGGTTTGTCTAATGGAAACCTAAAAAAAAGTCCAGTGTATAATATTATGTTAGACCGTGTAAATATTACGCATGGCGGCAAAACCAGTTTGCAGTAATTAATATACTTTACTTAATTATAAGTGTATGATTCAACCTGTACTGCAGCAATATCTATAGAAGCTACTATCTATTAGCCATTTCAATAATTAACAGCCATTACATCGGTTTTATGTGCTACTTTAAAAAGAGATCACATTTACATTGAGTTAAATAAAATTAAATCTGCTGATTTTTGAAAGCAGACACACTTTCACTTTTTGCCTCTGTTGCTGTAGTACACACAGATTTATGGCATTTTTACATTTTTAGACACTTTCTATGTACATCCTAATATTATATTATTGTTCTATTATATACATTATACTATTATTATTATTATTATTGACTATGACTATTTACATTTTTCAAATAGTTAAATAACTCTTTCTCAGGGCTATTTAGCCAATATCTACCAAAACACCAAGTGCAGATGTTTTCCTGTTTTGGTAATGGCCGTTGTTGCTGCAGTGCATCACAAGGTCATGTAACCATTGTGTCTTCTAGTGTTTTATATAAGTCTATAGTTCATACACACATCCTAATTATCTTTAGGCTGACCACAAGTTACTGAAAGAACACGTTTCCAACAGGATGTTGTTCAGCAAAAACTTAAACCAGGACTCACACTGTCTTTGCCTCTTATCAATAAAGTTAGAGGGAGAGAGGATTCACCATTTTCTGAGTCAGAGTCTTGCTGGCTTCCCTCATTCCTGCCAGCTCATCAGACTAAAAGCTTTAGGGTTTATAGACCTTGTAGAAATGAACTTAAAATAAATAATTAAATAAAACAGACAGTTGAACTCAACTTTTACTAAAATGCTTAAAAAACAAACAAACAAACAAAAAAGTACAGAAGTGCTCAAAATATCTGATCTGACCTTTTAGTATTTTATGGCTTCAAAAGAAACATATTTATTATATTTATTCTTTGAAATTGGCCTAGATCAGGGGTGCCCAACCTTTTTTGAACCAAGAGCTACTTTTGAAGTCGGCAATTTGCCGAGAGCTACTCGTCCAGTCTCATTATCAACAAACATAATTTTTCATCAATCCCTACTCCTCACTTCTTTAAAGTAAATAAAACAGAACGTGATGTGTCTATAGGAGACAACTTTTTATTCAAGCTGTATAAAATAAATGTGTCTCTACCTTAGTGGGACTTCTGACACTGAGAGGAGGAGGCCAGGGTCTCATAAGATGGGCAGTATGAGGTGGTTGCGAGGCGCAGGCAGGTCTCCAGATGATCATCATTCATTGTGGATCTGTTTTTGGACTTGATGATTTTCATGTGTGAAAAAGCAGACTCACACAGGTAGGTAGATCCAAAAAGTGCTGTTAAGTTCAAAGCACATCTTCGGATGTTAGGATACTTTTCTTCTGACAGCAGACTCCAGAACTCTCCATCCACACCAGGTGATGCTCTGGATTTGATCCCAATGTCATTTTGCAGAGTCAACACCTCATTTTCAACACCAGAGCTGTCCAGCTGAAACACGGACACCAATTTGGACACAATGTCATCCACATCAACATTTCCAAAAGGATAACACATGTAGCTGGTAACAGGCTCGATGGAGGAAAAGTCAGTAAATCGTCTCTCAAATTCTGCTGAGATGCTCTGAACCTGCTTAGAATAGTGTGCACTGTCCAGTTGTGGGACCTCTTTCCCTTGGCGCTGTAGCTCTGCCTCCATGTGTGGGAAGTTTCGCAGGTCCCTGCGTTGCAGCCGACTTGTGAGCAGTTGCAGCCTGCTTTTGAAGGTGCTCACAGAACTGATCATGTGGATTATGTTTTTGTCCTTTCCCTGAAGCTCCAAATTCAGTTCATTGAGCAGGCTGATGAGATCTGTGAGGAAGGCTAAATCCAAAAGCCACTGGGTGTCCTCTAGTTTTGAATGTTCACCATGATCTGACAGCTTCAGAAAATCCCTGATCTCAGGCAACAGCTCACTGAATCTGTCCAGAAATTTACCTCTGCTTAGCCACCTGACGTCCATGTGCAGCAGCAGGTCTGTGTGGTCTGCTCCTGCCTCCTCCAAGTGAGCCCGGAACAACCTCCTCTGCAGACTCATGGCCCTTATAGAGCACACAGTTTTCATGGCAACATCCATCACTTCCTTCATGTTTAAAATCTTCCCACACAGGGCCTGTTGGTGGATGATGCAGTGATAGTGCAAAATGTCTGGGAAAGCATCATTCTGCTTGCAGAGTGCAACAAATCCACTGGTGTGACCAGTCATTGCTGGAGCGCCATCAGTTGTTATAGAAACTAGTTTAAAGAGGGGCAAGTTGCTTTTATTAACAAACTCCATAAACGCATTAAAAATATCTTCTCCTCTTGTGTGTCCCTTCAAAGGCAAGATGGTGAACAGCTCCTCTTTTGCACTCATGTCTGCAAAGGCCATTCTGATAAAAACACACAGCTGGGCTACATCCACCATGTCTGTCGACTCATCAAACTGAAGAGAAACACTCACATTGTTCCACGTCCTTTTTTAGCTGCTCCTCCACATCCACAGCCATTCCCTCACATCGCCGTGTCACTGTTTGTCTGGACAACTGCACGTCTTTAATAGCAGCTACGATCTCACTTTTATTTTTAAAATCATGAAAAAGCGCATCTGCAGCCTCAATAAACGCTTCTTTCATAACTTGTCCATCGCTGAAAGACTTCTTATGTTGAGCCAGGATGCGGCTAACACGGTAGGAAGCTATCGTAGCAGCTTTACCTTTTGTGCTGGGGCGAGTGAAGACTGATTGCTGGGCTGCAAGCTTGTTTTTTAGCTCCCGCACTTTCTGAGTCCGTAAAGAACTTTTAAGAGGGAAATCTGTCTCAAACCGTTTGTGCATCGTCTTGAAATGCCGCTCCAAGTTACACTTTTTGGGTAAGGCAACGCTCGAATTACAGATGAGGCAAATGGACTTCGAATTAGAATAAACAAAAAAATACTCCTCCTCCCACTCTGTGTGAAAATAATAAGTTTTCGTTTGCTTGTTCGCTAGTTTTCCATCCATGTTTTCTGCGCACCGACATTAACTACAGAGCCTAAAGTCTCGTGAGAGCACTGTGTCACCGCACCCAAAACTCGCGAGACTATGTCTGTGAGAATACAAGTCAAGGCTTCGCTTCGCCCGCGAGCGGCTGGTTGGGCACACCTGGCCTAGATAGTCCTTTCATATTTCAGAAAAGTTTTCCTCTCTGTCTTTAAATGTTTAAAAAGTTTTAACAAATTGTGTCAAGGTATTCACTTTTTTTGGTCATTGAAACTGGATGGGGCAGCACGGTGGCACAACTGGTAGAGCTGCTGGCTCTCGGCGAGCAGGTTGCTGGTTCAAACCCCGGTCCAGGGGCCTTTCTGGGTGAAGTTTGCACGTTCTCTCCGTGCATGCATGGGTTTTCTCCGGGTACTCCGGTTTCCTCCCACAGACCAAAAACATGCATGTTAGGCTGATTGGTAACTCTAAATTGTCTCTAGGTGTGAGTGAGAGAGTGAATGGTTGTTTGTCTCGTTTGTCTCTATGTGGCCCTGTGATGGACTTGCGACCCGTCCAGGGTGTACCCCGCCCCTCATACAGTGATTGCCAGACATGGGCACCGGCGACCTCCATGACCCAAAATGGAAGAAACGGGTAAAAGATAATGGATGGATGGTTGAAACTGGATATGAAATGAATGGAAAAAGTCAGACTACGTCCTAAAATAAAACTATGAAAGACTAAGAAAAGCCTGAAAGACTTAACTCACTTGTAAATATTTCAAGAAACTTGAAACTACCTTGTTTCTTTTAAATAAACTGCCTTACATAATTAATACAAAAAAATTGAGATCCCAAGACAAATTTCACATTGACCAAGGAAGGTAAAAGCAAACAATTATTAAGGAGACAGTTGTTCTTGGACATATTTATAACTGGGTTTAATTGACCCACTAGAAAAAATAAATATCTTATCTATTATTATTTTGACATTGGGATAAAGAAAAGGGGCCCCAAAATAGAATTTTCAGTTGCATTTTCTTTTCTATTTCTGCATAGCTACTAATGCTACATTTGCCAATTCAAAGCAAAATTTTCATTAAATCCAAAATATCTCCAGGTGCTTCATGTTTTCTGCTTGGAGCCAAGATGTTTAAACTTTAAGGAAGCATAGATGCATGATCAGAGCAACCAGTGCTAGTGGTCCTTGAGTTGATTGGTCTACATGTTCATTAGCATCCACTCGCACTCCATAATTTCCTCATGCACTTACAGGTCAGGAAAAATCAGTCATGTGCACTATACAATGGCCCTAATTGCTGGAGAAAAAATGCAGATGGGGTCTTAAGAATGGAAAACCAAGAATGATGGAAGACAACAAAGGCTAAAAATGTTGTATTTGTACTATTTGCTTATTCTGTTTACTACATGAGATTGTGCCAATGTGGCGGAACAAATCCGAACTGAGATCAATGTACAAAGTAAAAAGGCTAAAAACAAAGTACCAAAAGCATTAAAGTGCATGTTAAAGAGATCATATTTAGGTTAAAATGCATGTAAATGTGCAAAATTTAATTTCAGTATTACTGCCCAAACAATGTAATAGTAAAACAAGGCAAAACCTGCTTTGCAAATTGAATGCTAAGTTCCCTTTCCTTCAGTATGACAACCCCATGATTCTCTCCACGACTTACAGGTCTTATTGTAATATGGATGAATTGCACCAGATTTGGGACTCATTTTTGGTGTGAAGGCAATCTCAAGTGATATGTTCTTAGTACATGCAAAAACAACAACAACAATAACAACAACAAAGAAATTTAGAAATAAGAATCTTGCCAAACGGTCCTCAGTCGAAAAAGGGTGGATTGCTTTCTTCAGGTCAAGGGTGAGGTTCTGCCTCAAGTGGAGGAGATCAAGTATCTCTGGGTTTTGTTCACGAGTGGAGGAAGAATGGAGTGTGAGATTGACAAACAGATTGGTCCAGTGTCTGCAATATTGAGGACTTTGTGCTGATCCATTGTGGTGAAGAGGGAGCTGAGCTGTTAGGCAAATATCTCTGTTTACCGGTCAGCCTACGTTCCTACCCTCACCTATGGTCATGAACTCTGGGTAGTGACTGATAGAATGAGATCATGGATACAGGCAGCTGAAATGAGTTTCCTCTGCAGGGTAGCTGGACTCTCCCTTAGAGACAGGGTGAGAAGTTCAATTATCAGGAGAGACTCTGAGTAGAACCGCTGCTCCTCCACATTGAGAGGAGCCAGTTGAGGTGGTTCAGCCATCTGGTAAGGATGTTTCTTGAGCGCCTCCCTAGGGAGGTGCTTTGGGCATGTCTAACTGGAAGGAGTCCCCGGGGAAGACCAAGGACACGCAGGAGAGACAACGTCTCTCAGATGACCTGGGAATGCCTTGGAGTTCTACCAGAAGAGCTAGAAGAGGTGGCTGTGGAAAGAGATCCTTAGATCCTTGTATACTGTTTCTTTTTATACTTTATTTTTGCTATTTTTGGGTGTAACTGGGACCTTGAGTACACAGTTTTGTTTCATCTCATGTACCACATGTGATGCAAATGATAATAATGAACCTTGAGATGTCCGTACCTCCCTTCTCAAGCTGCTGCCCCTGTGACCTGACTTTGGAACAAGTGGAAGATAATGGATGGATGTATAGATGGAATCCTGCTATTTTCCCACATTCCTGACATGCTTCCCTGTGCTCTCACCATTTTCTCTGTGTCCACACTGACACAGTTCTCTCAGAGCAAGTCAGATGCAACTACACACTAGAAGATCTTGCCACAACACCACCACAAGCATTATGTCTATGCACATTTTATTTCCTTGGCCTTATCACAATCCCAATCATAGTCCAGGCATGGGGCCCACATGAACTGTCCTGATTCATACTTAGGGCACTGAAGCCATGGCAATGCGTTTTATAGATATGCTGCCACTGTGCTTCATCCAGGACTTGAATTTGCTGCCGCCACATTGATAAACCACCACAAGCCCATTGTGCACATTTTGTGCATGCTTAAACCCACTGTGGACCTGTCATATTCTGTCATGTGGAAAGCAAAACCCACTGCATTCTTAATGTGCCTATGGATTTCACCAAGACTTCACAAAGACTATCCATTTTCTGGCTGGTTAGTTCTGTCATAGCTGGAGAACTCAAAAAATATATATATATTTATATGTTTTACATTAATCATAATATTATGCTAAACTGCAGGAAATTGTGTTTTTCTTTCCACAAGATGTCAACTAATGATTTTTATTTCACATTATTCCACTTTCTATGTACAATTTTGCTCTGGTCACTTTTTTGATACCACCAGATTTAATAAACAAACAAAAACAAAAAAAAAGGATCATTTTGGGCACTTTCTAAATCCTATTTTAATTTATCTTTTGGGGGAACTGTTTGGCTAGGTTTATGAATCATAACTACTTTGCTAAGTTTGTGTAACACACCTACCTGGTTGAGCTTAATAATCAAAACTACTGTGTTAGGATTAGAAAAATAAGTGTAAAAATAAAAGAAAACAACTACATCATAACATTTATCAAACATTTAGGATGTCAAAATTCACATTTTAATTGTGCATTATTTACAGATTACACTCAAAGCTCCTAGGTGTCTATGTGATGGTAGGAGTTCAGTTTATGATGGCATATGATGCCACTGGAGGAGACAGAATTATTTTACAGGATTTTCTTTGTAACACTTTCTTGTGCTTTCACTTGTCAAGGGTGATGCTTCGAAAACAGGTTCAGAGATTGGTTCTGCTGCAAGAAGTATGGAGGATGTTACGAGCAGCAAGAAAGATTTATCACCTTCTGCAGGTGAGGCATGCATATAGCCACATATACAGTATATTTTCAAATTTATTGCCATTTCCTGTTTCTGATCACACTTGGTGAGTATATGACTGGCTCTCTTAACAGAAGCAGAGTCCATCAGTCAGTTTCAATAATAATTTACTGAGCTTGTTTTGAAAAGTTGAATAGAAATATTATTGTGATGAAAGCTGTCATAGCAAAAAATGTAAGGAAGACAAAAAGACCCAGCTTGTTCATTTTAAAAAATATATAACAAAATAAATGTCAAATACAACACCCCAGGTATGAAACAGATCTAAACAGTAGAGTCAGTCTCCCTTCAGATTAACAGAGATTTATGATTGAACAGAGATGATTCAATAAGATAAAAGCATTCATAAGATTAAAGCTCTGCTGAAATATTTATTTTTGCTCAATAATATTACAAGGCATCCGGTTTTAGGGAAATCTCTCTGAAAATTTCATTTCTTGCTCCACATTTCGTGAACGTCATAATTTTTATTTACTTCTGTAAATAATATTTAAGAAACAAGTTTTTCAATCTTCTTTTGTCATTTTTCTAGTAGTTCCAGTAAATGGCCATGTGGAGATGAAGACAAGTCTGACTCCACCTCTTATTACCCACACTGCTGCCACACCCATGCCTGTGCCCAAGTTACCTGTGGCAGGTGACCCCATCCTGGGCTTTGAGTCCCGGCAAGGCAGCAACAACTCTATAGATCCAGCCTGCTATGAGAAGTCACCTGTAAGTACAAGTATCGTTTTTCTGCAACAAAAAGTACCTGATATTTCTTGTGTCACAAAACCTTTGTCAGGACATTGCAGAACCAACTTTACTACAAATGTCTGTCAAGGATTATGACTATCCCAGCAGTGTTCAATTTGTGTGGGTCTTGGTTCTGTATGGGGATAACAATGATGGTTGATAACTTATGATGTAAAATCAAATGACCACATTCATTTAGACAAGCTGATACTCAGCATCAAGATGTGAGATGGTAAATCTGTCATTTTTTTGTCATCCCCATCCCATGCCTGACGTATGTCTTGTTCTCAAACCCCTCCTGGTGCAGACCAGTACCGGCTCCTCTCCTCACCCTCAGTGGAGCTCTGGCAGTGGCTGGACCAGCCGCAGATCCAGCTGGAACAGTTTGGGTCGCACGCCATCCTACAAAAGACAGAAGCGACAGACAGGCGAGCGGCGCTCGCTTCTGTCTGGGGAGGGTGACTCGAGCTCCAATGACGAGCAGGGTGGAGGAGAGGATAAGGGTGGACTAATGGAGGAAGACAACTTATCCCTAGCCAGGACAGACTCTATGTCCCAAACACAGAGCAGGCCCCGACACAGAAGGATGGAGTCCGTGGATACTCGGAGTTCAATGGATTTGCCTCTAGAGGCACTGCTGCAGGTAGGTCAGCTGTCAGCTTGCAGATTTATCAGGCTTTGTGGACAATTAAGACTTCTGACTGTATGGTACCATCAGCAGTATTCCTTGTCCCCACTACTTAGCTCTATAATTATGGTTTTAGGTTCATCCCAAGAACTGAGGACATCACAGTTCTTTGTTGGGATAAAGCAAAACAGGAGACAAGATTAACTTTCTGGCCCTGCTAATAAAATAAATGTTCAAAAGCATTCTGCAAGCTAAGAGTTAGACATGTTACTCTAGCGAAAGATTCACCCATCCATCCATCCATCCATCCATCCATCCATCCATCCATCCATCCATCCATCATATTTACCTGCTCGGGTAGTAAGGGTCACTGGTGCCCATATGCAGCAGTCACTGTGTAAAAGGTGAGGGACACCCTGGACAGGTCTCCACTTTGTCACAGGGACACCTGGACAGTTCTCCAGTCCATCCCAGGGACACATGGACAGATCTCCAGTCCATCACAGGGACACCTGAACAGGTCTCCAGTCCATCACAGGGACACATGAACAGGTCTCCAGTCCATCACATGGACACCTGAACAGGTCTCCAGTCCATCACAGGGACACCTGAACATGTTTCCAGTCCATCACAGGGACACCTG
>NC_056514.1:15769783-15771379 GCF_014905685.2 Nematolebias whitei | reverse complement strand
TCACAGGGACACCTGAACATGTTTCCAGTCCATCACAGGGACACCTGAACAGGTCTCCAGTCCATCACAGGGACACCTGAACATGTCTCCAGTCCATCACAGGGACACCTGAACATGTCTCCGGTCCATCACAGGGACACCTGAACATGTCTCCAGTCCATCACATGGCCACATAGAGAGAACCAACTCTCACTCTCTCACTCACACTTAGAGACAATTTAGAGTTACCTATCAGTCTAACATGTATGTTTTTGTTTGTGGGAGGAAACCCGGCAAAAACTCACACATGCACAGAGAGAACATGCAAACTGCACCCAGAAAGGTCCCATGCCAGTATTTGAACCATGGCAACCTGCTTGCCGAGAGACGGCAGCTCTGCCAACTGCACCACCGTGCCACCCCTAGCAAAGCATGAAAAACATAAAATCTACAGTAAATATTAGTCATGCAGAAAAAATATGCCACATCTATTGAAGGACAACAATGAGGTTACATCCAAAGATGTTTGGACTTCCTAAACGAATGCTACATTTTGTAAGCAAACATTTTAAACTTTACCCCTCGTGACTTTGAAATAAGGGAGGGACTCACAGGGTTACAGATAAATCTAGTGACTGATTCAATTTTAGTGTTCATCCTAAAATTATTCCCATTAATGCAGTAAAGTAGTTTTAATTAATACATAATTTTACTTTATAAAAGTACAAAATACTACAAGCCTGCAAACTGTGATATAAAACTGTTTAACCTGGATACATTAAATACAAAATCAGACAAAGTGGTTTAGTTTGAACTTTTTGTACATAATGCGTGTCCAATCTCCATGACTGATCATTTTCTGGTGGTTCTGCATTTCTCACCCATATTTTCCCCGATGTATGCAGGTGCCGTATCTGTACCGCTCAGCCAGCATGCACAGCTCCAGACCCCCGTCCTTGGGTCATTTACAGCCTCTGGAGCACAAAGACTGCAACGGAAAGGGCTCTCCATCAGCCCCGAACCCTACAAATGTCTCTTTGGAGGAAAACACTGAGGATGAAAATGTAGAAGAAGACGCCAGTCTGGTCAGTCTGTGTGCATGTGCTAGAACATTTTCACATGTTTAGAACATGTATGTTTTCATGAATCTGAATTTTGGTCACTTGAATATATTTGTTAATAACTAAGAATGACTTGTTGGATGTGAACTCTGTCTTTTCTCCACAACATAGTCTTGTTTTGGTTTTTAATATAGGTGGGTATGTAATATTTTTTTCTTTGATTTGTGATCTCATAGAGACGGAACACAGTAAAAACGTGAAACTTGGTTATTCACAGCTGAGGTTTTTCACATCTTGGCATCATCTTGTATTTAGCTGGTATTAAAATGTCGGTACTCACTCACCTGAATCTTCTGAATGCAAATGAAGCACAAATCATGAAACTTTTTTTATGCTTTAAAGCTGGTATGAGGCATTTGCTCTGACATGCTGCATTTATCGCAATTTTCAGTCTATAGAGCGAATTCAAATATAAACTGTGCACACTAACAAACAATAAATGAATAAAATAAAAATATTGTATATAAACCGGTATGTATGTATGTATGTATATATA
>NC_056514.1:15753257-15769383 GCF_014905685.2 Nematolebias whitei | reverse complement strand
ATATATATATATATATATATATATATATATATATATATAAATAAAAGCCATGGGTGTTCATGTTGTAGCATGTGATATTTACTGAGAAAGATTTTTAAACTTTTGATCAAGTTAAACCCTGTCATTCACACACACTAATATGAATGGAAAACAAACAGGCACCAAAGACAACATTTGTAACTTTTAGTGTTAAAAGTTATGGTGAAGAATTAAGAATGGTGCTTGATGAAGTTTTGTCCATTTCTATGTATTAAATGACCGGCAGTTCTGCCACATTTAAAATGGCGGATGCACTGATGTACGGCTGCAGCATATATATATATATATATATATATATATTTATATATATGGGGCCGAGATGGTGTAGAGGCAGGGCAGCCGGCTTGGGACCCGAGAGTCCCAGGTTCGATCCCCAGTCACTGCACATCACGTGGCGTCTCTGGGCAGCACGTCTAATTCCCAAAATGTCCCCCGGGCGCTTTCAATAGCTGCCCACTGCACCACCTGGTGGTGGATGGGTTAAATGCAGAGACTAATTTCGCCATTGTATGGAAACATACAGTGCTGACATTGTGATAACATTATTATTATTATTATTATATATATATATATATATATGTGTGTGTGTGTGTATACTGCAAAGAGCAAAAAGTGCTCTGTGAGCATGTGAGACTCAAATGCTCCGCGCATGCAGGGGATCCACCCCCCTCCCCATTCTCTCCTCTTCTCCTCCCCATTTCATTGGTCCACTGTGACCTGTTCAGTTTCAGTAGTCAGATGTTTTTTTTTTTTACCTTTATTTAAACAGGTAGTCTCATTGAGTCATGAGGACCCACCCCCCAAGAGAGGTGTGTAATGGGCAGTTATGTGAGTGCCGGGATGTGACGAGGCTAAATGTTTTTGGCAACATGAAGCTTGTTAACCAAATAGCCGCAGCATTGTGTATAGAAAAGCCTGTGAAAAAAGTAGCAGCTTATAGCCTGGAAATTACGGTAATCAGTTTAGAAAGTACATTTGAATTGCAGCGTCTGGAAGCTTCTTATTTTCTTAAAGAACCACCAATGGATGCAAATATTCACTTACTGCTTCTAATTTTATTTATTTATTTATTTATTTTTCCTCTTTTACTACACTGGTAATTTTTGTCTAGAGCCATTAAAACTTAAAACTGAAATTTTTGTAACTAATACTTTGTATTTGAATTCTAGTTATGTTGATAATTCAACAAGAAGGAGTGCACCTTCAGTTTTTCTATAATTGTGCCTTTTTTTGTCACGCAGAGTCGATTTGCCAGAATATTACGATGGCTGGAAAAAAAACAGCCTGATTGGTGTCGACAGAGAGACACATGGTCGCTCTACCTGTTCCCTCCTGAGTCCAGGTAAGAGTCACCCCAAGCTTTACCTTTTGTCTCTGTCCTGACGTATGGAAGCTCTTATTTTTAACATGGGTGCTTTGAATGAAACTTGTTTTCCCAGCTGTAAACAAAAACAGGCCGAGGCTTCCTTTTGTCAAGATTTTTACATTTGACTGACAAGCTATAATTCTGACAGCAAAAGCAATGTCACATTTTTCCCCAAAGCAACCACAGCAGTTTTTTCCACTCCTATTCCACCCACCCACATTGTCACTTCTGAAGTCCCTTTTATCTGCACATTTCTGCCATATCAGGGGAAAGGGGAGCTTCTCCCAGCATATTTTCTCAGCTACTTGCAGAATCTCCCCCACTTTACTCTTTATCCCCATCTGGGATCTTTGATCTGTACGTTTGTCTGTTTAAAAAGCATGGCCCTGAAGATAACGCCAAAAGCATGTCAGGCCGGCCTTCAGCAATAACGCAACAATGTGCTAATTAAACATATTTTAATTTTTAAACCAATGAATCACTAAATTTGTGTCCCATAATTAACACTAAATAACAGAACAGAGGCTTTGGCTTTTAAAAGCCATTGTTGTTTATCCAAGCTTTAAGAGCATTCTATCCATTAAGTCTCTAAATTACTTAATTGGTTCCTATCTGCCTTTTCAGAGGCAACAATCATAGCTTTAGTTTGCCCATCAGAGGATATTGTTTTGAAAAAGTAATTACTGGTGTGTGTTTTTTCTCCTCTGCTAAAATTAACCCTCTATGGCATGAATTTTTATTTTAGGAGAGAAAAAAATATTTCATCCTTACTTTTAAGAGTTGGGGGATCCCTGATAATATAATGATCATAAAAATGTGACCCCACAACCCATCACCAGAACTTTGGTTTGTAGCCTCAGGGCAATAAGATGCTATAAAAGTACTAAAACAGCCATATCTTCTATTGTATATTAGAACGAGGAACAGACAATAAATAAATAAATTAGAGGATGTTTTATTACAATAACAACAACAATTTCATTTAAAAAAAACACAACTGTCAAAATTTTATTCAGGGGGTTAGAATTACCCAGTGTTTTAACATGTAGTCAAACTACGTAAATGTAGATAGGATGCAAAGATGGATGGGTGGATGGTTGGATGGATGGATGGTTGGATGGATGGCTTGCAGTACTTTTATGACAGTAAATTTTGATGCCTCATAGTTCTAACCTTCAATTTACTGTAGAAAAAAAACTTTTTAATTCTGCTTTACTTTGGCATTTTCCCAAAAATTACATTAAAAAGAACAATTTTGCTGACAAACTATTATCATTAAGTCGAGTAGAGTCACATGTATTTATAAAGCACATTTAAAAACAGCAGCTGTTACCAAAGTGCTTAACAATAAAACCAAAGTCAGTAATTAAAGAAAAACCTATAACAAAATATAATTAAAAGCATCAAAATAAAAACATAAAAAACACAAAACAATAAAACACTAAATAAAATCAAACTGTGTTGAAAGTCAGTGAAAAGAGATGAGCTTTTAAAATATATTTAAAAACAAAAAGTGAAGAGACCTGTCTAATGTTGAGGGACAGATTGTTCCAAAGTTTAGGGCCAAAGACTGAAAAAGCCCGATCTCCTCTGAGCTTCAGCCTGGTTGTTGGAACAGCCAAAAGCAGCTGATCAGATGATCTTAGCACCTGAGAAGGAACATAAAGTAGAAGCAGCTCAGAGAGGTATGAGGGTTCAAGGCCATTTAGGCACTTAAAGGTCAGCAGGAGAATTTTAAAATTAATTCCAATCCATACAGGGAGCCAGTGAAGAGAAGACAAAAGAGACACCTGACTGACCCCAACGTAGAGCGTGTTACAGTAGTCTAATCAGGTAGTAATGAATGCATGGACTATTTTTTTCAAGGTCAGATCGGGTCAACACTGACTTAAGCTTAGGTGTCTGCCTTAACTGGAAGAAGCATTTTTGTAGAACAGAGTTAATCTGTTTATTAAACTTAAAATCAGAGTCTAAAACCATCCTGAGATTTGTAACAGCCTACTTAAGATATGGCTCAAGACAATCAAGTTTTACAGGAACAGAGACAGCAGTAGAACTAGGGCTAAACACAATGACTTCAGTTTTCTGATCATTAACACTTAAAAAAATGTGAAGCCATCCATGTCTTGACATTTTAACATCAAGACATTTTAACAGGATGAATGGAGCAAGAACTATTTGGGTTTTAAGGGCAGATAAATCAGACAAACATCAACATAATGAAACGAAAGACCGTGTTTCCTCAGGATGGACCCCAAGGGGTGCAGATACAGTGAAAACAGAAGGGGTTCAAAAATCGAGCCCTGCGGAACCCCGCAGGAAAGAGGCACTGAAGCAGATAAAGTATTACTAACATTAACACAAAAGCTCCTGTCACTCAGATAAGAACAGAACTATTCTAACGCTGCACCCGTAATCCCAACTCAGTGTTATAACCATAATATAAGGATACTGTGGTCAACAGTGTCAAAAGGAGTGAAGGAGTGAGTGGTGAGGTCCAGGATTACAAGTATCACAAACTGACCAGAATCATTGTTGTTACAGACCCTTACCAAGGCTGTTTCAGTGCTGTGTAATTGTTTAAAACCGGACTGAGAGATCTAAAAAATTCCATTCCTATTCAAAAACTAATTTAATTGAATAAAAACTATTTTCTCCAAGATTTTAGAAAGAAAGGGAAGTTTTGAGATTGGTCTGAAGTTTGAACAAGCTGAAGGGTCAAGTCCAGGTATTTTAATTAATGGATTTACTACTGTGTGTTTAAAAACATCAGGGACCACACTTGTAGCAAAACTGCTGTTTATAATAGCAAGAACAGAGGATCCAATCGAGGGTAAGACTTCTTTAAAGAATGATGCAGGGATGGGTCAGCAGGGGAACCAGAGGGTTTCATATGACCAACAACATCATTTAAAAATGAGAGCGAAATGGGCTCGAACTGAGAAAGGGACAAGGACAGAGGGGTCAGCTGTGGAGTGAAGAATCAATGACAAACTCTACCTTTTCAACAAAGTGATCAAATCATTGCATCTGCAGAGGCCTCCATGCTGGCAGATTGAGGCATGATTAAAATGGAGTTTATGGTGTTTAAAAGAACACAGGGATTATTATTAAGGCAAACGTAATGTTTAAACACTTACTGATCAAAATGATAAAATAAAAAAAACATAACCTTTAATGTTTATATAGTGAAATGACGGACAACTATGTACACAATACATTTACAAAGTTAACATCCCTGTTTATAATGCTTTACAGAAAACTTCATGTGGACTCGCCGCTCCATGTTCTTTCACCTCCTTGTGTGTCATTCTGTACATAAACCAGTGCATAAATTTCATAAATTAAATGACTGGGTCAATCAGACTTTTCTACCATTATAACAACCTATGCATTCCTAATGTCAGTCCCATTCTTTGTCAAAACTGAAGAAAGCCATTATGAGGGTATGAACTGCATGTCATGAACTGCAGACACATGTTCTTTATCTATTTTTTTTCTGCTGTTTGCTCCTGACGCATACTGTTTTATTGACATCTTTGTACTATAATGTAACATTTTGTGGTTCCTTTTCTGCTTGTTTATTTTAAGTTATCTCTTTGTCTGTTTTTCCATGTTCCATTCAATATACTTATTTTCATGCTTAGAAAAAAAAAACATTTGGGCTAGAATTGGGGAACAAAAGCCACTGTGTCCTATAAACAGTAGGCTGTATGAAATGCTACAGAGGGATGCACACTATATATATATATATATATATATATATATATAAATAAATTGACATTGCAACCTCAATGTGTTCAGTATCAATATCAGTTATGACTCTTTGGACTGCAATAAATCACAGGCTTTCACAGTATGTTCTAAGTGCTATAAATCTCTGCACTGCATGCCGATAATATATTTAACCAATGTGATGGACTGTCACTGCACATTTGCCTACATCCAATTTTAGTGATAGCAGCCAACATGGCTCCAGGTCCAAATGAAAAAAAAACTAAGCTTTCCGTCTTTCCATTAAATCATACCTTTCCAGTTGAAGTCAAGATGTATCCATACTCTGGTTACACAAATAAGCTGTGTGCCATAAGTCACTTCATACCTTCCTTTGCTAACATCATCGCAACGCTACACTGAAAGATTAGTGGGTGTTTATTACAGTTTCCCCCATTAGTTGCAAGCTTGATGTTGAGTCCGTTCCCAATGCAACTGTGGTTACATTTCCACTTTTTTTTAATAGGTTTCGCATTCTGTGCAACAAGATCATCACCCACAAGATGTTTGACCATGTTGTGCTGGTCATCATCTTCCTCAACTGTATCACCATCGCCATGGAGAGGCCTTACATTGATTCCACCAGTGCTGTGAGTGTCACAACACACATATAAAGTTCCACTCTGTAAAGATCTGCAACTTTATTCTGCTGGCTGACAGTTTTTAGTAACATACTGAGACAGAAATGTAAAAAGACAGGTGTGTATATAAAATGTACAGTGTAAACAGAAGTTCTAGAGATGTCTGTGTGTGTGTGTGTGTTGGGGGTGGGGGGTGTCTGTGTGCGTACACAGAGGGACTTGTAAAAGAACCCAGTGAAAGCTCAGCAAAAGTCCTAGATGGAGAATAAGGAAGTACCTGTCAGCAAGTTGAACCTTGACGAAACAAACAAATACTTATACACACATAATGTACACACACACATTTACATAATTATTGTTCTAGTTTGCTGTCTGCAGAGACATTGAGCGAATCATTGTGTAAACACGGAGTCGCTTGTGTTTGACCAGTTGTGGATGATGTGTGTTATTCTCTCACATCTACTGCACTGCGTCATCAACACTGTACCCTTTGTCAGGGGATTTTTGGTCAAGGTTTATGAATATTTAGCACCAACTAATGTTAAATTAATGTTGAACCATGTGTGTGGCTTCAGAGAGTTGTTTTCTCTCTTAGAGAGAAGCCGATTTGATCCTGCATGTACAGCTGGGAGGTCGAGATCATCATGGACTGTCCGTTAGCTGTGATAGCTGAAAATCCTGTATAGAAACAAATTCTTGCACACTGCCCGCTGCAAACCCTTGCGACTGGACTCCAATGATGCATCTGTGCAAACCTGTGAAAGTCTGCCCTTGCAAGTAAAAACTGGTTAAAATATATTTTTGTTTCCTCAAGTGTGGCTTCTGTGCATAATTAAGATGAATAGAGGATATTATCCAGCACTCTTTCGAGCCACTGCCTCATCTCTTCAAAGGATGGCTGGCTGCAGTATCTTGTGACTTTTTGTGACAATGTCCCAAGAGCAAGCTATGGTCATACAGGGTCAGAGCACCAAGACCTCTGCCTTTGGCTGCTGCCTATGACGCTATGGACCTGACTCGTATGAACTCTCCTGCAGGTGTTTGACCCACAGGAAGGCAAACCCATGTAGCTCATTCAGGCTGGGTCCAACTGGGCTCCATGGGTAGACACTCACTGACAAGCCCATCACCCAGGCCTGGCTCCAGGGTTTGGCCTCCGTAACACATGTCGAGGCAAGGGATGTCAAGTTCATTGTTGTTTTCTGCCCATAGGAGTATTCTGGATAGCGTTTTGTCTGACCATTCACCTAAGACCAATTCACCTAGGTGAAATGGTCAGTAACACAAACTTCTCCAACACAATAAGGTGTAATTCATGGAGGAAAATCGTGGAGGGTTTCATGGCCAGTCAAAACACAATTTGAGTTATTTTTCACGATGATGAGAAGTTCATACCACCTGTCAAGCATGGTGGTGGTAAGACCATGCTGTGACACTGGTGCATTACCCAAATTGAATAAATTAACAAAGAATGTATGCCTTCAGCCTTGACACAGTTATCCCAAACTCACATAAAAAATGTTTTCTAAATTGATAAAGCAGAATGGCATTAAGCTTCTGGATTGGTCTTCATAAAACTCTGACCTTAACTGTATTGAAAATTTATGAACAATGATTAAAAGTCCTCTCTCTGCCAGGAAACCGACATATTTTAATTAGCTTTAACAATGCCGTCAAGATGAGTGATCAAATATCCAGACATAACTGTATCAGACATTTCTTGAAGGCTATAAAAATCATGTGGGCAAAATACAACTTGCTAAGGGACTTTTTTTAATAATGAGGTTTTATATTTCTTTCTGTGGCCACTGTGTCCAGTCTGCTTCCAGAGGCCGTTATTCAAATGAGATGGAAATGTATGACGCTGCAATGTGCCTGAAACAAGAGAAAGAGTGGTCTTTACAGATTTCAGCAGCGAGGCTTGTTTTGCCCAGGTGGACATTGCATGCCTCTATTTGTTTGTCTGTGTGGGCTGTTTTGTATTAATGAAGTCGATTGTGAATGGATTTACATTCATTGGTTCTGTTCTAGCCTGCCTAGAACAACCAAACATGTATAATTTATCACTCTGTTGCAATTCTTTGAAGGAACTGCTTCACACCAATCTCTGTGCCAGCTTGGCAAAAGACACATTATATGAAAAGAATCAACGATTATTCATCATTACAGAGATGGAGTTTTACTTTGAACAATGACCAAATATACATTTTCCTTGATACAAGATGCAGATTTGTGCGTTGAGCATGTAGTCTACTGCTGTTTTCATTTGATGCTGGGAGTTGCCTGGTTACTGTCATGCTCAGTTCAGTGTATACAAGTGAGGATAATTATATCATATATTATAATTTATTATTTCAAACTGAGCCGTGAGATAATACATCACTGTCTAAAGCTGTAAATAGAATTACTATCAACATCAAGTGTATAAAATACAATCAGTCCATGTAGTCAGTGTTCTTGTCATCTGCTTCAGGCAGCATTACCATAAAGGGCACGATTGCTCTGCCCACAGGAAAGTTTTTCAAGATGTGTAAGGGTTTGATTGTGTTTTTATTTTTTTTATTTCTGCGTTTCTGGAAAGTAATTTGATTTTCTTGCAACAATAAAGCAATTTAAATAATGGTTGTTTTGAATTGAGGATTCAGAGTTCCTTAAAAGTTCAGAAAGATAGTAATATTAAAAACTGCCAGTAAAAAAACTCAGGAGTTGGGAATGTTTTTCAGATGTGAATCTGTGCAAAAGTGCCTCTTGGTTTAACTCTTTGCTTGCTTCTACTGTCATAACAAGGTCTTACTTGGAACAAGGTCTAACTTGTAACAAACTCTTATGGCTTGTGGTTCCCATGATCTGTGGTCATGCAAGCAAAACTCCAGGTGTTGAACTGGCTCAAACACCACTGTCACTTTTGATAAAGAACATGAAAGCAACAGGGATGCTGTCAATGTTTGTTACAATCTGCCTTTGATGGACTTAAAAATAAAAATAAAATAATACATGCAAGCAGCAAAAAAGGACACACGTAAACTGCAGACAAATAAAACAACCTTTGCCTTTCCTGGCCTTTAGAGATACCGGTTGATTGAAATATTTTCATTTTGATTTTGGACACATAAAACATCTACCTTCCTTCTCTGCATCATGTCAGCCAGCTCTACCTTTGCCTGTTATTGTCCCCACATTTAGAGTGGCCACCCTCAGTCCTACATGCTCGACTTTCCTCTTCTCCCTCTGTCTCCTGACACATGTCCCACCTTGTGGTCTTCGACTAACAGTAGCACAATTTCTACTGGCTCCCTGTTTGTCAACATCACATGTGGCGGTCATTGTTAACCCGGGCCTCGACCGATCTGGTATGGTTTTGCTTTGATGAACTCACGTTAGTTTTGGCAAAAGTGTTTTGTATTGGATACCCTTCTTAACACAACCCTCACCGTTTACCCAGGCTTGGGACCAGAACCAGAGATACACTGGTTGTGCTCCCTAGTGTCTGGTTTTGGCTGATAGTGTTGATTACCATTATTTATTAAAATATAATGTTGACTAGTGTGGAAAGGGCCTACTATAAAGCATATTCTGGCTTCATAACTGGCACATGTGGTAAACTATGTTAAAAAAGAAGCACAACATCAAGTAGTATTGTATGTATGTACAAAGTACAATATATATGTATGTATCAGCAGTTTGGCTGGCCTTGTTGCTGTTTTAAGTGTTTCATAAATAAAGTGGTATGATATGGTGTGTGTTAAACGTTTCCCAGTCTAAGAAGACTTCTGGAACTATATACTTTGGACAAATGAGACCAAAGTAAACAGGTTTCTCATAAAGCATAGCACCATGTTTGTTACACACCAAACACAGCATAATGGAAAGCTTCCATACCACATGTCAAGCATAGTGGTGGAGGGTTGATGATTTGGGCTTGCTCTGCAGCTACAATACCTTATTCATTGAAATGATGTGGTCATTTGTTTTACCTTTCTTGTGAAAAATGTACAACTTTTCATTTTACCACATTATGTCTATATTGTTTACTCCACTTAAACTCAGATACCTAGAATATTGACATCAAATTGAGCCATTATTATAAACTGAGTACTAATGACTTCAATCAGAGGTTATTTCAAAATAAATTGATGCATAAACCTATGCTCACATAGGCAGGATGGCTGCTGTCAAGACTGGAATTTATGGAGCCCTATTATGGAAGCATTCCCAACGATGTCATGCTCGACATTCTCTGAGACTTTGAAAAGCTGCTGCAGAGCTGCTGCTTCTGTTCTCTGTGATGCTAGCCGGAGGTCGTGGGAAAGGCAACCACCTACATATAAAGACTTTCAGCAGCAGGACAGGGTCATGTCTCCTCAGCCAGAGGGAGAGCAGGGAAAATAAGCAGTCAATTAGGGGATCATACTTTTAATGGCATGCTTGTTTAACATCGCCAGTCCTTGTTGAGTTCAGTAAATAAACTTCCCTCCTCACCACAGAGACATGCTGGTTCAAGAAACAGAAAAACACCACTATGTAGTTTTTTTATGGATAATGCTTCTACAAATAGCACAAGCTTGATGGCATTAGTGTTTCAAAGAAACTATGTTTGATGATAAAAAGAAAGGAGCTTCTGTAAAACCAAGTATTACATTAGTTATTGTATAATTTACGAAAATCCTAGCTGCTTTTACATCATGAATGTGTCACAAACCACAAAGGTGTTTAATCGTATTAACAGTTTCTTAACTGGCAGGTTAAATAAAAGGTTTCTGATGTTGATTTTCCACTTCTGGGCAATTTGATATTGAAGGCATTTAATGTATCACATACAATTTAAAAATAATACAACCAGCATGAAATCTCAACAGACTACGGTAAGTTGTTCACTGACAACATTCTGGTCTGTAGTGAGAGTGGACATGCAAATATTCTGCTGTGTTAACACATAAACTGCAGAAGAAGAAGAAAAGAGGAGAGCAAAACCAAAAAAAAAAAAAAGGCTGGGTCTACAAAGTGTCAGGGTTTGGTGGACAGGAACAAACCCAGTAGTGCAGACAGGACTCAACTCGGCAGATTACAAAACTAAGTATTTTAATGATGAATAAAAAAGTAACAAAACAATAAGCTGACGTGGCAGCACACTTACTTAAACTAGATGACTCAGGAGGGATACAAAGACGGGACTCAGGAAGCTTCAGGAAAACGCAGGAGACACAGGAGAACCCTGAAGACCCAAACAAATACGACTCGACAAAGGAACAACACAGAACAGGAGGCTTATATACAAGGACGAGACAAGACGTGATTACAACAGGTGTGACGAGACAAAGGTGGCAACAATTAAACTGATGAGGAAACACTAGGGAAACACAGACACAAACAGAAACAGCAAATGGTACCATCCTTACACAAAGTTTACAAACACTACACTGTGAATGACTGTTGTTTGTATGAAAAAAACGAATTCATGCAAAAGTTTTATACTAAAACCATCCAATGTTGAGAAATTATAAAATTAAAGCAGCTCTAGTTGACTTATAATGATAATAATAATGTTGCGTTCAATACAGCATGATCTGCTAGCATAGATAGGTGTTATGAATGACTCACAGCTAATACCATGTCCAATTTTAGCTAAATAACCAAATATTTAACTTACTTGTAGTCATTTTTGTGTTGGCTAATGTTAAATAGCTCTGGCAGTCATCTTGACTTGGTAGAATTCCAAAGTTAAATTGCTGTAAACGTATAGCCAAAAATAACATTCAGAGTTTCATTACGTTCCACACTTGTGGTTCTTGGGGTATTTTGCTAATAAACTGAGTTGACATTTTAGTTATTGCCAAAAGTTTGAAAACAGCCTGTATCTTTCTTAATTTCTTCAAACCTTTATTTAGACAGGTTAATCCCATTGAGCCTCGAGGACTCATTTACTTTGTGTGCTATATATATTGCCCTGATGGCAGCTTGCTGTTCACAGAACCAGTCTGAGGCAAACCTGGCCAAAGTGGTTCAAATGTCCTGACATAAGCTCAATCATCTACTGTACGTAAATAAGTCCCAAAAAGTTAAGTTTGGTAATCTGGATGGATTCTTCTTGGTTAAACCACTTGGGCCAGGTTTGCCTCAGGCTGGTTCTGTGAATAGCAAGCGGCCATCAGGGCACTAACGATCGATTGTTAGACTGATGGTCCTCCTTTTACATGTGAACAGCTAGTTCTGGAGGTCTCCACCTAACTGGTTTGAGAAAGTGCTATTTATAGGACAGAGTTTGTGACAGGGCCTCAGACTGATGACGTCTTTCGGATGAAAGATGAAACATTTCAACCAAGAAGAATACGTTCAGAGAGGACCTGACTTAACCTTTTTTTTTGGACTCGGAGTGTAAGTTTAGGATAACACCGAGAAACTGCCATGCTAGGTGCTCAGTGTATGTGCCATTAACTGAGTTGGCATTATTTTGGTATTGTCTAATGTCAATACGCTATGGACACCATCTTGAATTGTGTTGTTAAATGTTTTTTTATGGCCTTGATGAGAATATTCTATAAAAGGTGGATGAAAAATGGTTTTGTACATGTGACTTAATCAGAAAATGCTAACTATGTTATTTGTGAAGAAAACAATGTTAGGCTAAATACTAAATGAGATTCTTTGCTTAAATAATTAATCTTGTGCTAATAAAGGCCAAGCCTCATTAGGCCCTGCCAGCCATCATTAGAGTTCAGTGGATGTGTTTGTTTATTGATGCTTTGAGATAAAATATGAAGAAAACAGCTCGCTCATACATTATTGAGCGGTACACTGGATCGGTTTAGAGGCAAGTTCTGTAGGAAAGCAGTCCCATGTAGAACACATAAATGTTAAATAGTGAAAGCTGCTGTACCTCATTTTAACTAGGTCTGTCTGTTGTTGCTTGGCAGGAACGCATCTTTCTCACCGTGGCAAACTACATCTTCACAGCAATCTTTGTGGCTGAGATGACCGTAAAGGTAAGGAACTGGCAAACTATTTACAATCATTTAAACAGGCTGGTTTTTTTCGTCTTTATGATTCACCTCCTACAAGCAGGTGGTAATTTGGACTGTCATGTCTTCAGATGGTTCATGGAAAGTCCGAGCCCTATTTTGAATTTTTCCAGAAAGCCCTCTGTTGACTCACAAAGTAAAAATATAAAATATGATACAAAACAGAAGACCATTAACGCTGTAAGCATCCAAGGAGAAGCGGTGTGAAGCAGCAGACACACATGCAGAAGGAAGATAGTCTCATCTGAATGTCTTGGCTTTGAATGGAGGTCCGTGCAGGCGTGGGTGGAAGCAGCAGCATAGACAGAGGGGAGGAAAGTTCATTGGTGTCACTCGTTCAAAGCTTCTGCCTCTATTTTTGGCAGAACTTCTAATAAATACAGGGCCAGCACACACAGCCATTCATGCTTCTATTACTAAGAAAATCTGAATTACATACACTTCCTAGCAGCTGATTCTACTCGTATCTTTGTTTTTTTTTTTTAATCAACCAGTGCTTTAACCTCATCTCAAAGCCATTGTCTCACTTATCATGTTGGGTGAGATGCTGAGGCCACGGCACAGACAAAAACTCAAAAAGACGCAAAGATAAAAACAATAAAACTAATTTATTTACTAGAACAGAAACAAAAGGCTGACGTAGCAACAATATACTTGTAAAGATAAACCTTGGAAGACCCGGTGGAACAAATGTGAACAGCTTGTACATCTTATGCCCGGATGAGGATCTACCAGCAGAATAGCTCCCACACACTCAACTGGTATTGGGCAATATCAACTTTCCGCCATTTTTGTAGGCAAGCGCTAGATGACAATAATGATAGCTTTCAGACAGACCAAAGCAAAGTATAATGATACTCTTGACCAGTGTGCAAGAGAAAGATGTATACAGAAAATTGCTGCTGTCAGAATTGACCTGTATGAGGTAGAGAAATACATCATGTCAGACGACCTGGACAAGTTGCCACTGATCTCTTACGATGATATAGTTGAATATTTAGTGACCACAAGGAGTGCCTACACATTGGAGGAGCTTCGCAGCATGAATAGTAACATTTGTGTGCTGCTGACATTCTATGTATGTCTTGAAAAAGAGATTTTAAGTCTCAGTCAGATCTAACTGGTTAAATAAAGGTTTAAACGATATATAAGCATGCAGCCTCCTAACTAAAAGAGCCCCGGCTCAGCTCAGGATTAGAACCAGCACATTGTTGCTGTGTGTTACAATGTTAGTACATAGCACAGCGTAGCTTATCTAACTACAATAGAGACACGCTAAATCATGAACAGAGCAGTTCCAGCACACATTCAGTTATGCTCTGACATTGTTTAGCAAAATGACAAATATATAATTTGTTTGTTTACTGGAATAAAAGTGATCGGAGCCGATCCTTGACATCTTCCAGGGTGGATCTTTGCAGTTGATGTTTCCAAGCCAGACTGCACTCAGAGTCAGACAACTGCACTCAACTCCTCCATTTGAGGTCCTTCGCATTTCCTGATTTTTTGGTATTAAGTGAAAACTGCATTTTGCCGAACAATCTGCCCAGTTGGAACATCCTCTTACCCAGCAGAAACAGCCATTACAATTTACCTAAAGAAAAAAAAATACTCAACCAACTTACTCAGACTGAACTACAAAGATGGTCGTTAGCGACAAAAACTGCCCGGATGTTACATCACATGAGCACTATGTAAATAACAGGACACTAGGGAGACAAACACCTGGGGAGGCAACGAGGATCAGGTGAGAGTGGGCGGGGCTAAAGCTGAAACAAAATCAGGGGAAAAATCTGAGGACTGAATTGATGACAAGTAAAACACAAGAAGCAAAACTGAAACTTTAAAATATGGCAACAATCTGAAAAATGTAACATAAACCACAAAGGGAATAAGGAAAAAATAAATAACAGAAAACTATAGTCGAACGACAGCTGATCTTTTCATAGCTACTTCACACGAGCTGGAGATAATGGCACATCCTGATGCCAACAACGCAAGAGGATTATCAAACAGCAGAGACCAGACCTCTTCCTACCCATGGCTGCATCAAGGACGTCTGTCCTTTAAAGTTATGAGCAGGATCTGTGACAACTGGCAGCCCTGGACGAGTCCAAGTCACCTTGAAGGGGTCCGACTTACGGCAATGTGGAGAAAAAAAAATAGTTTAAAACCTTTCAACAGAACTCCAGTTCAAATGATCCGAACCAACACTTTAACTTTATTAAATACACAAAAATGGTTTTGTTTCTAAATGTATGAAGCAAAAGTTCAATCTAATTTAATAAAATCATCTTCATTATGTATTTGTTTACAAGCAGTTTTCTAACGAAGAAATGCTGACTGGTGAACCCGTCACCTTTAAGCAATTTAAGTAAGCTTACAGTCTTCAATCTTTACTGCTGAGTAAACATCACAACAAAGCCAGTGAGCTGAGCATATGGGATATATAGCAATGACTCGTAATAAAAACATAAACAGATCAATGACAATCAAATCTCCTGCTGCACCAAAAAAAAAAAAAAAATACTGGAGAAGGATCATCTAAGCCACATACACAGTGTTTGAAAATATAACATATACATTTTTTTTTTTTTTTTCAAAATTCAGTTGAAGTAACATCTGGTTTGTTCTGCTGACATCACTGTATAGAAACACTGTTTACCATTGTGTGCAGATCGTGGCTATGGGCTTTTTCTTTGGGGACAAAGCTTACCTGAGAAGCAGCTGGAACATCTTGGATGGGATGCTGGTGATGATCTCTGTGATTGATATCCTGGTTTCTCTCATCTCTAACTCGGGAACCAAGATCCTGGGCATGCTCAGAGTGTTGAGGCTGCTGAGGACCTTGAGGCCGCTACGGTAAGTGGCTCTCACAGAAATGTCAAAATCTGTAAACAGACAATCACTCTCATGGATCAAACGCTCAGAAGCTGATGAGGGATCTAACAATTGTTTAAAACTATGAGCGTAAATTCTCACAGTTCAAAGATGTTACTGAAAATTAGGCTGATAAGGCCAAATGGTCAGACTGATAAGATGATATAACTTTTTATGTACTGTATATAGATTTTACACCCAAGTTATTGTAAACAGATTTGGACTAGCATTTGGGTTCAATAAAAACTCACGTATGTGAAAATAATTTTTGGACTTACATCTCTAAATGTGTGTTTTATTGTTTCAGACAGATTCTAAAATTAATGTGCTAACTTTTAGTTTAGGAGTCAATATGTGATAGTGTCTGTCTGTCTGTCTGTCTGTCTGTCTGTCTGTCTGTCTGTCTGTCTGTCTGTCTGTCTGTCTGTCTGTCTGTCTGTCTGTCTGTCTGTCTGTCTATCTATCTATCT